>NW_025336599.1:1442218-1530831 GCF_004798865.1 Varanus komodoensis
TTTGCCATCTATTGTTCCCAGCATCAGGCTCTTCTCCAGGGAGTCCTTCCTTCTCAGTAGGTGGCCAAAGTATTTGAGTTTCATCTTCAGGATCTGGCCTTCTAAAGAGCAGTCAGGGTTGATCTCCGCTAGGACTGACCGGTTTGATCGCCTTGAGGTCCAAGGGACTCGCAGGAGTCTCCTCCAGCACCACAATTCAAAGGCCTCAATCCTTTGGCGCTCAGCCTTCCTTATGGTCCAGCTTTCACAGCCGTACATTGCAACTGGGAAAACCATAGCCTTGACTATACGCACTTTTGTTGGCAGGGTGATGTCTCTGCTTTAGAAGGAGCCAAGAAAGCCATTGGGTCCAACGCCCTGCTAGTGCAGGACACTCAGTTACACCGTCCAACTGTCCCATTGCTTCTTGAATGCCTCTAGTGTGGGAGTACCCACAACTTCCATAGGTTATAGGTTATTTGTTGTACTGCTCTGATGGTGGGGAAATATTTCCTAGTAGAATCTGATTTCCTGTAAGTTAAGTTCATTATTCCATGACCTGCATTCTGAGATGATCAAGAAGAGATCTTGTCCTTCCTCTTCGTGACAGCCTTTCAGGTACTCGTAGAGTGCTATCATACCTCTCCTTGGCCTTCTCTTCTCAAGGCTAAACTTGCCCAGTTCTTTCACTCTCTCCTCATGGGGCTTTGTTTCCAGTTCCTGGATCATCCTTGTTGTACTCCTCTGAACCTTTTCCAGCATGTTTGTGTCTTTCTTTAATGGTGGTGCCCAAAACTGGACACAGCACTCCAGATGAGGCCTAACCGGTGCTGATTAAAGGGGAACTAGTACTTCATGGGATTTGGAAGTGATACTTCTATTAATGCAGCCTAAAATAGTGTTTGTCCTTTTTTACAGCTACATCACATTGTTGGCTCATACTCAGCTTGTGATCTAGAACAACTCCAAGATCCCTCTCATTGGCAGTATTGTTGAGCTATGTATTCCCCGTACTGTAGTGATGCATTTGGGTTCTTTGCTTCAGGAGGGCGTGAGCAGGCTGAAGCTCACAGAACCTGAAGCTGCGTGCCTCGGCATTTTTCCTGTTTTGCAGCAAAGGCACACATTTCCTCAGCTGCGGCACTTCCCTCCTTCAAGTATTCGGTACCCTCCCCTACCAGAATATTGAGTTTATTCCCCTGAAAATATGCTTAGCCTGAAGGCAGCAGAAAGAAACTAAATTGTGCTTCTGTAGTCATGATAGCACTAAAGTAATTCTACACTGTGATAAAGTCTAGAATGGTAATGCAGGTGAGAAGAGAACCATGAGCTTTAGACCCTATTTAAAGGATATATGTATTAGCAATGGACAAATCTGCTACTGCTGTTTTTCCTTTCTTTTACCTTTACCTTTCTGTGAGAAGTTCGGAACCTAGTTGTCATGAGCTAGGTGTCCCTCTCCAAACAAGACCTTAACCCTAAGCCCCTTCACCCAAAGCTTTGCTCATGAACCCTTTGGGGCATGTCTCTGGAAGGTGGGGTGCTGGAAAAATGGGCCCACATGTGTTCTGCACTCTGAGCCCCTAATTGGTCCAGCCTGCAGCTGTGATGACGTGCCCCTGGGTCCACGTCTTCAGGAGGCTCGTGTTCTGCATGGAAGAAATTTCTCCGCTCCCATCCTTCATCTGCCTCATTCCCACGGGCAGGAGGGAGACCGGCCCTGTGGGAGTCCTTGAGCTACTTTCATCCAGAGCAGGTGCAGGCCTCTCAGTTACAACAATTCCATTACCAGAGTGGGAGCTCTGAGCCTCGTCTGGTCCAGCCATCCCCACATCTTCCTCCTAGTCTGAGCTATCAGTCCCACCAAAACAGGCTGTCTTTCATTTGCGCCTGGGAATTTTGTCAGAGTATCCATGAGCACAATGCCATTCCTGCTGACAGAACGACATAGCTGGATACAAGCCAATGTTGGCCATTGTCCAAGATGGCAACTAAGTGGATGCTAAGTGATGTGGGAAATTTAAATTTTGTTTAAAGTGAGATAAAGTCTGCAGCATTGTATGCAGGGTTCACCAGAATTTTTTTCCTTGATTGTCAAAGCAGACTCCCAGGAATGTTGCCACATGCTTTTGCAGTACTGCTAAGGAGTATGAGGCAGGGAATACCATCTGATGGTCTGCCTCGGGCTCCATTTTCTCCATTCAAGAAAGTCTAACAAAGGAAGCGTCCACAGAGTGGAAAACCTTGATGAGATCTGGAATTAGATTTTCATGGAATTATGATTCTAGAGTTGGATCTGGATCTAGTCATACTTAGAGTAGGCCTACTCACATCCGTGATGCTGAAGATAGTAATAAATGACTTGGGGTCCATTAATTTCAATGGGTCTGCTCTAAGGATGGCTCTTTCTGGGTGTCTTATGTATAGTTCCTTGCTCAGGAGAAGCATCTAAAGATTTAGGAAGAAACCTACTTCGTTGAGTTCACACCTCTTAAAGTGACCTTCCTGGGTGGAACTTTTCATGTTAAGTGTCACCATCCTGCTTAACTGGGATAACTGAGGTTGCCCCAGATCCCGGCTAAGGGGTCACTTGCTCCCTGCACCGTCTGCCATCCCTCATCCTGCATAAAAATGGCTGTTACTGAGCATACTTCATCTCCATCTTTGTTTTGCCAGAGCACAGTCCCTTGTTTCTTTTGCAGGTGGAACCCATGCGCTTCATATACAGAAGGATAGAATACTTCCTTATGCCCCCTACTAAGATTAATTTTAGGATCTATATTAATGAACTATATGGTCAGAATTAGTTCAAAAAAATGTGTGCATTTGTTGTTGCTTTAAAAATACATCATCCTATTTGCTCATTCACCTTGTCAGAAATACATTAATAAAACATTTGAATTAGAACTCCAGGATTTTGCTACATCAGGGTCTGTCTCTGTAATTCATGCAAACATTAATTCATTCTACAAGCTTGAAAGAGGGCTTAAAGGGAGAGTGCAAAAGTGCCCGAACGCACCATGAGTAAAGCCCATGGGCCTGAATATCATGGTGACTCATTTCACCCATGAGTCCTTCAGTCAACAGCATTCCTAAGCGGTTCTACTTGCAAGAAAGGTGAGATCACAGGCACAGAAAGCTCAACCCTAATATTTTCAGTGCAAAGAGATTCCCCGCAGCAGGACCTTTCACTGAATCTCCCAGAAATCATACAGAGACAAAACTCACTTCCAAAAGCACAAAGAACTTGCTTTCTCCCGAGAAATATGCATTAAATAAGGAAAGCCAGGTGACGATGCCAAGACACTGGTCAGTCCAGGACTGAGCAAATACCCATGTTGCACAACGTAGTGGGAAAAGATGGCAAAGGCTGTGAGTCTGTGCACAAGGAAGTTGCTAGCCCCGCATTTTCTGAAACCTTCCTCCCCTCCACCCTCCACCCCCCACTCCACACACAAACACACTCCTGGGACTACCACCGAGCATATTTCTGTGCTTCCTTTTTGACAAGGTACAAGTGGCCACTGCAGTTTTGCAAATTCTTAGTTTGACCCTCAGACCTAGCAGAGGCCAGGGCTGCCTTAATATGTTTTGAAGCCTGCAGGGCCACTTTGGCATAGACCAAGCAACTGGAAGTAGCCCAAGCAGCACTTAGACCCCTGGCTTGGGTGCTGCTGGGTATGATCTAGGAGCCCCTCACCTTCTAATCACCAATGGGAGCCGCCCTTACTGCAGCCCCTGAATTTTCTGCCCAATCACACGGCATGCCAGCAAGGCAAAGCAGCAATTCTGCTTGGACATGAACGATGTGGGGAGCACGTTTGCTTGGAAGCAGATTTATGTATATTCCTGGAGAAGCAGATGTGGGGGCAGAGGCTCTAAGAAGTGCAGGGGCACATGTTCCAAGTCCTGTTCTAGGCCCTCACTTCTGTCATAGACCTGGGTTTGGCTGCACTATTGGGCATTATTCCATTACAGCTTAAATCAAATATTGATGAGACTACACATCAAATAAATCAAATTTTGGCTGCAAACTACTCATCTCTGCTTAATTTTTAGGGTTCTGTTCCTTTAAGAGCCTCTGAAGAGCCTTGCTGGATCAGTCCGGCACTCTGCTTGTATTGTGGCAAAACGGCGGTGTACGGAGTGACCGCAGCAAGGCATCGGGGCAAGCCCCGGCCCCCAACCCCTGTGCTCCCCAGGAAGTACTGTATGTGGCAAAAGAACTGTGATACTGGAAGCAGCATGTTGCCAGTGGGACTGGAAGCCATTTATGTCCTTTCCCATGACTTTGTCCAGCCTTCTTTCTCCCAATGGGTGCTCACCGTGGAATCCTGGGGAAGGAATTTCAGCATTAAACAACGGGCTGCACGAAGAAGCCCTTTCTTTCCTTCATCCGGAAGGTGCCCCCGATCACCTTCACGGAATGACCCAAGTGTGCCTCTGCCATTATGGGGAACAATGTTTCCCTGTGCACTTCATCTGCACCATGCATCATTTTGTGTACTCTCTTGTCGTCTTCTCAGCTAAACCGTCCCAGCAGTGACCAGTACTTGCCTGGTATTCTAGTATGACCTTAATGTCCTTCAGGAGAAGTGAAATAGCAGCTAATGATGTGGAATGAGCTGGTTGAAGTTCTACAAATTCCGTCTCAAAGCCCATTTTGTTTGGACATGCTTCCTGCCAGATGCCCACAGGGATGTTTGATGCAAGGTGGATTTTGGGTGGAGAGGAAGCTGGCCAGAGTACAGGGGGAGGGGGTTGATCCAAGGAAATCCAATGGATTTACACCCCCACCATACATTACTAAGTGTGCACATCTTTGACATGTATACACTCCCCCATTGATTAAAGCATGTATTCGCGCAAATCTGAAAAGTACACATTTTTCATGTGAATATTCCAAAAGTGCACTTGTTGACAAACACACATTTTGGCCCGTGACTTTAATTGCAAGCTCAGAAATGTATGATTTAAAGTTGCAGATCCCATTCAAGTCTCAATTCCATCAAAAAAAAGGGTTAGCAGAGTAAATACTGCTCAAAGGAGTGACATAAATGTCCCATGCATCCCTAGAAGCAGCTCTGTGGGTGATGGATGGGGGTGTTTTTGGGGAAGGGACCACAGCTCAGTGGCAGAACACAGTTTCTGACTGCAGAAAGTCCCAGGTTCAGCTCCCAGAACCTCCAGGTATAACTCAGTCTTTCCTGAAATCTGGCGAAATGCACACAGCACTGGGCTCAATGAAGCACCGGCCAGCATCAGTGTAAGGCAACTGCTGGTGCGCCATGTTATCTCTTCTTTCTTGATGATGGCGGACAGCCAGGTTGAGCCATCTGATACTACCACTCTTCCTCCAGGGAATACTCATAGTGCAAAAAGTGAAAATTAAACCTGAAGGCTTGAGAGCAAGGTGAGAAATGAAAACCCCCTCTAGTGATTTCTCATCATCTTCTACTTCCTGGTTAAAAATTTATCAAGACCACCTGTTATGAATATCAAGAGCTACCAAAATGCATGAGATTACAACATCAAGGTCCACGAGCATAAAGAAACTGTCATCCTGCAGAAATGATGACACACACGCATGCACAGACCAACATGTAGGCTTCCCCCATTATTCTTGTTTCTCTCTGAATAATTTTGCAGGAATGCCAAATAGAATTTCAAGACCTAAGAACCTGTACCAGGTTACATATTACTTTAGTGGCATTCAGAAGAATTGTTGATCAGTAAAGCTCCACAGAACCCCAGTGTGAGGTCAGGGATGGCGGGCTTGTCGTGAGCGGAGCCGGCTGGAGCCGGAGGTCAGACTAGATGGCCCGGGAGTCCCCTTCTGACTCGCTCTGTTTCTATGTTTCTATTTGACTTTTTTTGGCGGGGAGGGGGGAGATAAAATCTCAAGAACTGTTTATCCTGTTGTTTTGATTGTTTATTTGTTTGTTTTGGCAAATGTGCAAATGAAGCAACGATGATGGTGACGACGTTGCACCAAATCATCATGTCACTCTTGCAACAGTCCTTCAGGGAAAGGGGCATTCAGCAAATTTTCACTTGAAAATTCTCAAAGGCTTCACTGGGATGCAAGCGGATTGTACACTGCCAAGCGTTGATAAGGAAATCATCAAGACATTACAGATTTTGGGAAATGCATCAATTTTCGTTTGTTTTTTTTTTCCATTTTTCCCCAATCCTAACTTCTGTTAATTCTAAACTTCAACATTTTTGTAAAATTGCATGAAAATTAGGGTTCAAAGTTTTCCTATCACACAAAACATTTTGCATCCAATGCAGATCTTTGCAAGAAGTTTTCCTAACATAATACACATCCAAACATTATTTTCCCTACCACACACATTTTAAGTGATTTTGGCTTCCTCTGCAGAATTCAGGAAGAACCCATTATTGAAGGCTCATTTTGCTTTGATTCCCATCCCAGTCTGAAGTGGCGAAACTCGTTTATCTCCAAGTAAAACGTGAACTCAGTTGATCCTGCATCTGTATACAGAACGGCAACATTCTGTCAAGATGGATGTGGTTTCTTCCTTAGGTGAAGGCACCACAGGAGGAGGCCTAGGATGGCCTGACCTGTGCATGACCAGGGAGAAGGGAGGCAGAAAGGGGAGTTGAGCCAGGCTGCTCTGGACTGGTGCTTAGGAGGGGTGCCACACAAAGAGACCCACTTAAGCTTCCCCAAATTCTCCACAGACTTCCATCCATGCTCAGTTTGCCATCTATGAACAGAGCAACAACATGTGTTTGTGGGGGAAGGAGCTTCAAGTGACATTTTGGCTCCACCACAGAGCAGACCAGGCTGCCTCACAGATTCATGCGATTGCACGATTTCTTGCAAACGTGGCCCAGGACGTTCTGGGTGAGGTGAGCACCTCCTGGAAAACCTGAAGGCAAACCCCCAGCTGATGGGTGGTAGTTGAGAAGCACGGGGAGGCTGATGGGTCACTGATGGTTCCGTCCTCCTGCGGCACTCTGCCACTCCCTCCTCTGACTGGTGCCTTCTGCAACGGCTGCGATCGGTGGGAGTGGCAAGCCGGCAAGCGCTGCCGGACCAGAGCAGTAGCAAGGAGCGGGTGGATGTGATGCATTTTGGCAGAAGTCATTAGGAGAAGATCAGAGGCACAATCCTGTCCATATGGAGATGGAAAAAAGCCCAGCAGCCCAACCACTAGCAGGTATTGACACCACCCAGCCAGCCAGCCAGCTGAGGTCAACAGCAAGCAAGCATCATTTCGACCGGCTCAGGAGGATGGGCTGGCAGCTGGAGCTCACTCCCTCACACTCCATCTCACCAACGGAGGATGCAAAACACTAAACCTCAATACAAAAGTTGCTGCTGTTGTTTGTTCATTCGTTCCTTTGTTTGTTTGTTCGTTCTTTCTCATAACATTTATATCCTGCCTTTTTTCTTTTCAGGGAACTCAAGGCAACTTCCACCATTGTCCTCCTCTCGGATGTATTGTTGCTGCTGTTGTGACCTGTATTTTACAGTGTTTTGCTATATCCACTTTTTTACCTGCAAGGAAGCCAAGGTGACACACGTCACTCTCTTCCTGCTCTCTGTTTTATCCTCACAACCAAAAGCCTGTGAGGCACTTTTGGCGAGGAGTCCACAATGGGCCCAGAGCACCAACTGAGTCTCCTGAGTCCCAGCCCAACATTCCCCATAGCCCAGTCCATCGCCCACGCATTTGTAAAGTTCCGCCATTGTAATGTGCTCTCCTTCTATCAAAGACCACGCTTTGGGTCCTTGTAAATGAATGTTCCTCCAGGGAAATACAAAGTCGTTCTAGTACTCACTGCCACTGAATTTGGAAACTACTCCTAGATCTTTTTTACCACTCAAGTACCACCCTGTGTAAGAGGAGAAGGTCCATCAAACCAAGAAGCAGCAACGTGCTGCTGACAGGCAGGCACTAGGAGCACAGACGGGGTAGCCTGGCCGTTTTCCTGCCTTGGCCATCGCAGCAAATGACTGAGGAAGAGGCTGCTCCTGGACAGGCTGCTGCGCTTTACGGTGACTGACAACAATAATAAGGCTCAGCAGTGGATCACCATGGCTAGTTTCAGACCACCATCGGCAATTGCAGTTGATGTGCAAACCCAGTCAGTGATTGGCTCAAAGCTGCCCAGGGAGATTCAGGGCCGCATGGGGGCCAAGATCCTGGATTTCCCCACAGCCCCCGCCAGCACTGTAACCGCTGGACCAACCGGCTGGCTAGTCCTACTATCTCCCCTTAGCAGCAAAGTGAGTTCGGCTAACACAGACATTCACCTCTAATCTTCTTATCGAAGGGACCTGCTCAGAGAGGTGATGCTGGGGGGTGGCTACCTTTTCAATCACCCACCTGGGCCATTTTCTAATAAGTTCAGGTTCACTGCTTGTCAGTGGAAAATTTCCAATTTGATTCCTCATGGATGCATATTTTGCCTGGTGAGGCTGCAACCTGAACATCCCTGGTGATCTGGCCGTTCTTTTCTTTTCTTTCTCCCATGCTGTTGCCTTTGCTCTCCTTAAAGAAAAATTAAAAAGTGTTTAAATTTCATGTTCTCTTAGTATTCCCTGCATAATTAGAGGAACAATCTCCATAGCCTGTTCAGTGTATTCAAGTTTACAGCCTAATTCAATTAGTTTTCACATATTCTCTGTACACTGTTTAAAGGATGCATGCCCAGGAGATTTCCAATTACAAAGACTCGCAGGGTCTATGCAAATTTTACACTTCTCTTCTTGTGCATGAACAAAAGCTCCTCAATCGATTCTGCACAACTTTTCCGGAAAGCATGAATATCAAAAGTTTAAACCCCACACCCCAACATGCATATAAACACAAAGAAGGAGGCTGAAATACAGTCCTAGAAAACAATGTGATGTTTCAAAGAAATGTTAGTATTCCAATTCTCCCTTTGCATGTAGGATGGAGGGCCAAGATGATGCCAACCAGCTTACGCCCTTCTTCAGGCCTGGGACTCACAAATTCTAAACACTGTGATCCGAACAGTTCACTGAAGTACTAGCCATGCAGCTTGGATCTCAGTGCATCGCCTCTGTCATCTGTGGGCCTCCTTGAGGCAGATGCATGGAGGAGGGGGAGGAGGGGGGGAGCAGATGCAGATGCAGCAGCAGCCGCACAAGGACCGAGCATCTTGCTTGGCCCCAATTTGGGGAACAGCAGTATGTCTCTGAACACCAGTTGCTGGGAAACATGGTCAGGGGGTGCTGGCACACTCGTCTCCTGCTTGAGGGATCCTGTGAGCAGCCAGCTGACTGCTGCATGAACCAAGTGCCGGCCAGAATGGGTCCCGGGGCTGATCCAGCGGGGCTCTTCTAATGCTCCGACGTTACCTGAAAGGGTCAGAAGCAAGTGTGTGGGATGCTGCATGCAGCCAAGGGTTGAAGAGTTGAGCAATTTCCTGGAAATGAATATTATCACACCCTGAAAGTGGTTTTTTTCTGCATTTCCAATAAAAAGACCATTCTCTTTAAGGAATCTGCAACATTTCTGAAGAATAGGTATGGGAAGTTTTTGTGTGTGAGTGTGTGGGGGAATGAGAGATTTTTCAGTTTGGAGGTGGGTTTCCTTGCCCTCCATTTCATTTCATTTCATTTTATTTTATTTTATTTTATTTGGCAGGGGTCATTGTGTGAGGATGGCAAAATTTTAGAAGGATATGCTTAAGGAATCAGAAATATCGGTGAGTGAAAAACAGTTTAAAACACACTTGTTTTCTACTCAATTGGCATTAAAGCACAGAAAGTGAAATCAGGGAGAGATGGATGTAGATCACAGAGAGCTAAAGGGACATTTTTTGCTCGCAGACAAGTTAAAGGCAGGAAGGAGGGAGTAAGAATTGCTTGCCTGGGCAGAAGGCTCTCTTGACCCATAAAGTGCTTCTGAATTCAAGGTGAGTTTTACCATATATTTAATTTGGAGCTGAAGAAATACTGTTCCATGAAGTTCCTTTGAGGCAATGCCGGCACTAAAACTAATAGTATCAAATTCATTTGTAGTCTACGCAAAATCAGCAGAGGAAGAAAAGTGATGACTTTTGAAGACCAACCCATACCCATAATACTTAAGAAATACTTTCATTTTAGTTATTGTGTTTTGCCCTGTGACTTCATTCCCTGCACCATATTGCATGACCTTCTTTCTGCACACCAAGATTAAATGGCAAGTATTCACCATTTGCCTTAAGCACTAAAACAACATCTTTAAAACAAATCCTATTTGTATGTACATGGCTGAGGACTAAAGGAGAATTAGAAAATGCAATAAGGGTGATAGAATATTAAACCTGGATGTTCAGTATGACCTTCCTTGAATATTATTCTCAAGGAATAATATTGTGCACTTCCGTTGATATTTTCTGCCTCATCATCATAGGAATGCACTGGAAAAGGCAGGGGAGCGTGAATTGTGAAGAACACCAAGGCTTTGGCTCACACTATGTGCAATCAAATACATTCACACGACAAGATGAACTGCTGGATGCATTTCCCATCCCTCGTATGAACAACTTTACACTGGAATTTTAGGCATGAATCCAGACAACACCATCGCCCAGGACACAGGTGCAGTAGTTGGAATCATGCAGATTTCCTCTCATCCATCAGAGACCCGAAATGTAAGGAACCAGCCACTTGCGGCCAGAACACAGGGGGGCATTTTATTATTATTATTATTATTATTATTATTATTATAACATTTCTATGCCGCCCCTTGCCGAAACCTCGGGGCAGCTTACAACACAATAAAATACATTGAAATACAATAGAACATAATAAATTACCATTAAATAAAAAATACAAAAAATACATTGAGTTACAAATATAAAATTAAAATTATCAGTATAAAATAAGTAAATAAAAATATAGGAGGAGAAAGAGAAGGAAGAAGGAGTTGCCCTGGCCAGATCACATGTTTTAACAATTAAAATGATGTTTAAATAAAAAGGTCTTTACCTGGCACCGAAAAACCAGTAATGACGGTGCCAGACGGACCTCTTTGGGGAGAGAATTCCATAGGTTGGGCGCCACCGTAGAGAAAGCCCTCCTCTGAGTACTTACTCTCCTAATTTCTTTCATGGAGGGTTCCCGGAGAAGGGACTCTCCCGCAGATCTCAAAGGGCGGTCGGGCATATACGGACGTAAGCGCTCGTTCAGGTAGCCAGGACCCAAGCCGTTTAGGGCTTTATAGGTCATAATCAACACCTTGAATTGGGCCCGGGCTTCAATGGGAAGCCAGTGAAGCTGACGGAGGACTGGAATCATGTGAGCATAACGCCCCGTCCCCGTCAGCTCTATTTTGCACCAATTGAAGTGTTCGGACTGTCTTCAGGGGAAGCCCCATGTAAAGCGCATTACAAAAGTCTAGGCGGGAAGTCACCAGCGCGTGTGTCACCGTCGCCAGGCAGTCGTACTCCAGGTAGGGGCGCAGCTGATTAATCAGCCGAAGCTGAAGGAAGGCGTTCCTCACCACCGCTGTCACCTGAGCTTCCAAAGAAAGCTCCAGGTCGAGGAGTACTCCTAAGCTGCGGACCTTATCCCTAAGAGGGAGTGTTGCACCATTCAGGACCAGGTCAAATCCACCCTCTCCGAAACCCGATCCGCCAACCAACAGGACCTCCGTCTTGTCTGGGTTGAGTTTCAGTTTATTGGCCCTCATCCATTCCCTTACCTCGGCCAAGCACCGGTTCAGCACAGCCACTGCCTCACCTGGATTAGTGGAAAACAAGAGGCAGAGCTGGGTATCATCAGCGTATTGATGATTCCGCAGCCCACACCTCCTGATGACCTCTCCCAGCGGTTTCATATAGATGTTAAATAGCAGAGGGGATAGAATGGAGCCCTGTGGTACTCCATGGCATAGCTGCCATGACGCAGAGACATGGTCCCCCAGCACCACCTTCTGGAATCGACCGTTGAGATAGGAGCGGAACCACTGCAAAGCAGTGCCTCCAACCCCCAATCCCGCTAGCCTATCCAGAAGGATACCATGGTCGATGGTATCGAAAGCCGCTGAGAGGTCCAGAAGAACCAACAGGGATGTACTCCCCCTGTCCCTCTCCCTGCACAGGTCATCGTACAGGGCGACCAAGGCAGATTCAGTACTGTACCCGGGTCTGAAGCCGGACTGAAAAGGATCCAGATAATCAGTTTCATCCAAGAGTGCTTGGAGTTGTCCCGCCACCACTCGCTCCAACTCCTTGCCCAGAAACGGGATGTTGGCCACAGGTCTATAGTTAGTGGCCATCTCTGGATCCAGTGACGCTTTCTTCAGGACCGGTCGTATTACCGCCTCCTTTAAAGGGGCAGGCACTCGACCCTCCCTCAGAGAAGCGTTAACCACTTCCAAGATCCAGGTCCCAATCCCGTGCTTGGTGTTGTTTATTAACCAAGATGGGCAAGGATCCAATAGGCAAGTGGTGGGATGTACTCGTCCAAGCACCTTGTCCACATCATCGGGCCGCAAATATGGAATTTCATCCAATAATTTTGGACCAGACGGTAGCATTGGCGACTCCTCAGAGACCTCTGATTCATTAGTGGAGTCCAGCTCGTGACGAATCTGAGCGATTTTCTCCCTGAAATGCCTGGCAAAGTCGTCACAGCGGGCCTTTGAGGGTGGCATCGGATCTTCCTTAGGACCCGGGCGAACCAGGCCTTGCACCACTCGAAAAAGCTCCGCCGGGTGGCATTGTGAGAAGGCAATGGAAGCGGAAAAAAACTTCTTTTTCGCCGCCTTCACCACCACAGCATAGGCCCGATAATGGGCTCTCAAGTGTGTTCGGTCAGATTCATCCCGTGATTTCCTCCACCTACGCTCCAGTTGTCTCCCAACTCGCTTCATCGCCCGCAATTCAGGTGTATACCAAGGGGAAGAGCGGACTCTGCCCGGTGGGAGAGGACGCTTGGGAGCGATCGTGTCCACAGCCCTGGTCATCTCTCCGTTCCACAGTTCGACCAGAGCCTCAACAGGAGCACCAGTCTTGTCAGCCGGAAACTCACCCAGGGCCTTCAGGAATCCATCCGGATCCATCCGGCTCTGGGGGTGGGCCCATACAATCGGGTCCGCACTCTTTTAGAGGGAGAGGCCGCTCTCGAGCACAAACCTCACCAGGAGGTGATCTGACCATGACAGGGGAGTCAAACAGTAGTTCCTCACCCTCAGGTCATCCTCTTCCTGCCCCGTCGTGAACACCAGGTCCAGAGTGTGTCCACGTTCATGGGTCGGGCCGATGACGTGTTGAGACAGGCCCATGGCCGTCATAGAGGCCATGAAGTCCTGAGCCGCCCCGGTCAGTCCAGACTCGGCATGGAGATTGAAGTCCCCCAGGACCAACATCCTGGGGGTCCTCAACACCAGGTCTGAGATGGTCTCTGTCAGCTCAGATAGGGAGACTGCTGGGCAGAAAGGTGCACGGTACACCAATAGAATCCCCAACCTGTCTCAGATTGTTTCTATATTTTCTATAGCCCCACTGCTTCCTGGATCCCACCTTTCAGATGTAAATTATGTATAGCAATAAAATGGTGATAACTGCTGCTCTGTGTGGGTCGGAAGAATATTTGGGTATAAAATGAGGCAGGGCTGAGATGTACGGGGAGCTATGAAGGCCAAAGCATGTAACACCATGCCTCTAACTGCCAAAGAATGCCTGGAAAATGCTGTTTTATGGCTCCACATAAAGATGCCTTCCGTGTGCGTGCGCGTGTGTTATATATGTGTGGGGGAGGGGCAGGGAGCAAGAGAAAACCAAATATTGGAAAGGTGCTTCCTTGGAGCAGAGTCGACTGTAGTCATTAACATTTATCATGCAGTGTGTGATGATTTAATGGTACCCGGAATCTTTTCTCCAGAAATCCACATAACTAACCCATGTTGACCCTCAGAGCAGGAGCATTTCAAAGAGGACTGGCTAAACAAATGTGCAGATCACTCACATCCTGCGATGCTGTCATCTCAGACATAAAGCTCTCCTTTTATTGCTGTTGTGTTTTATTGTCTGCCCTCCTTTTGCCTGCATTATGATTTTATGCATTGTATCATATTGCATTGCTTTACTGCAAATCTCTCTCCCTCCCTCCCTCCCTCCCTCTCTCTCTCTCTGAGTGAACAAGAAGAATCACCCGACTTGCGTATCCTGCTTTGTGGGTTTCTCTCAGCCACAGACCTTGCAGTTCCATCATGCAGGCTGCTCATGGCTTAGGTAAGCGGAAGCCAGGCGATTATTAAAAGCAAACAAAGGAGGACAGGAAGCGTATAACCTCTGACATATGCGTGGCCTACCAATGTCTTTCCTCTGACCTAGAGAGCCCTGCTGGCTTTAGTTTTGCAACTCTGCTCATTAAATTGGCAGAGGCCATGAGGTAGACAATCCTCAGAAACTTTGGGGACCGGGATAACTTAACAGCTAGAGCAAGGAGGGGGTGCCCATGGATTTCCACAGAGCATCGAAGTACAACCTGCGTCATCCCTGCTTATTGTTGGTTAGGCCTGATGGGAGTTGGGGACCAGGCCCATGCCATAAATGGCCCGTTCCTTTAGCTCCCACAGCTCTTCCCACTGCACAAGTTGCTGTTCATTATCTCTGCACAATTCTCTGTACAAGCAGTTTTGCCCCCTGCAGTGCAAGTGAAATGCACAAGTTGTTATGCCAGAATTCCATGCAGCCCACTGCACGACTGCTTGCACAATGCATGCCCACCCTTGCACAAAAACAGCGTTAGTTGGGTTCTCCCATTGTGCATCTTTGGAACCCAGTGACCCCTGGTGCAATACCGCTTGCACTTATGCAGTAACGCAGTTTGACCTTGCTCTTGGCATTCGACATGTCTGGAGGGACCCCGATTCCTCTCCTGTGAGCAAGGTCCAAATCCGGGGCTTCCATTGGCACGTTTCACTGCAGTCCACTCATGCCGTCTTCCGCAACTCAAGGTATGACCACATGACGTGGACTACAACTTCTTGCATTCCTGGCATGGGTAACTTTGGCAGGGGCAAACCTGGGAATCCAAGCCTCAGTGAGCCTGCCAATCAACAGGAACCAGGATGGGCTGGCAGAAGGTTGAGCAGCCTCCTTCAAGTCCTGGCATGGTGCCCAGCTTTCTCACCAACAGCGCTTCCAGCAAGAGAGTTGAGATTTTGGGAGATAAACAAGATAGAAAGTGAGGAGTTGGAAGGTGACTCTGAATAGTTATAGACAAAGTTGGTCAGACGGTGGGGAGACCAAAACCATGGGGGAGGCACTGTAGAAGAGGGGAAGGAGCGTGAATTCCTTCACTCAGCGAAGTGGCCACAGGCCAAATGGAGAAAGTAATTCCATAACATCTGGTGTCCCCTCCATTTAGCTGAGAAGCACCATAAACTACTCTGAAGGCAGAGTCCAGATTCTAGAAAAAAGCAAAAGAAGAGGGGAACATTTCCATTTGGAATCAGCCCTTCACATAGCCGAAAGGTCAGTGGGACTGTGATGTTGCTTTATGCAACTGGTAAACAGCTCAGCTGGAAAACACCACACATCACAGCAAAACCTGTGGTCCAAACACTTTGCATTTTGATCTGCTGGAAAGGACATTGCAGGGTATGGGGGGAACATGCTCAAGACCCAAAATCCAGTTTCAGTTTCTGATTATGAGAACAGTCCTAACTAATGTTAGCAGTGGAGACAGCCATTGCAGGCTTCACTTTGTGTCATGACAAAAAGCACAAGCAGGCAACCGCTATAGCAAAGGAGCGTCCTGGAAGGGAGAGTGGAAGAAGGGGGCGCAGGACCCTGTGGCACGCCCCAGCCCCCTGTGCAGGTATGGTCAGGAAGCCGTGTAATTGGACAGGATCACTGAAAACAAAGCTGCTACTTTAACATGCAGCTCCTCCTAGAAGGAGGGGGTGGGAATAGACACAGGCTGTGTTTCAGAGGCAAAGAGCAGCTAATAAAATCCACATCCAAGCAAGAGGTATGAATAATCTACCTGGTCTCTGATTCTAAATGGCTGCCAACATCGTTTTAATCTTAGGAATGGGCTTCCCCTTGTAATAGTGCTTTGAAGAATTACTCATAGCAGAAACTGTATGTTGTTCAAGTACATTTGGATACATGAATTAAAAGCACATTTTATTTGGGTTGCCGAGTCATCAATAAAAGTACAAGGCAGTTAAGCAAAACCTTCCCCCTGCTTTCTTTTCCTTTGAAGGAACTCATGAGTTACCACCAAAAATAGTCCCATGCATATATTCATGTGTTTTCCTAAGATATACCGAACATGCTCAAATACATTCAAAGCTAAGAAGGCTGCATTCGTTGCCCACACAGTCCACAGCTGCAGAGCATGAAAGATGAAGGTGAAGCGAGGTTTCTACGAAAAAGAAAATTGAATTCTCGTGAGACAAAGTGAAAAAGTGACATTGCTCGAGTCCAGCCCATGCTTAATTAAACATCTAAGTTTAATAAGCACCATCAGCAGAGAGCACTATTATCACTACTGCTCAGGGACAGGGGAAGGAGACTTTATTTGGAGATCCAGAGCCAAGGTTGATGGGGCCCTTGCGGGGGCGGGTGGGGTGTTTATAACGGAAGCATTCTGCTGTCCCGGATTGAAGCGGAAGGACTGGGTGTCTCTATGCATCTCCATCCGTCTCTTCGTCCTTCTATTTATCCGACGCTACTCATGAGCAGTGTGGTGTAGTGGCTATGAGTGCTGGGCTGGGGCTTGGGCAATTTGGATTCTAGTCCCCACTTGCCTATGCAGCCAGTTGTCTGGTCAAACCAGTTATAAATTCTCAGTCCAACCTGTCTCATGAGGCTGTTGTGGGCATAAGAACGAGATCAGGAGGAGAGGAATTATGTAAGCTGCTTTGAGTTTGTTGTAAGAAAAAAGTGGGATATAAATCTAATAAAAAACCAGATACTATTGCACTATTATGTCGATGCCTGATCATTTTGTAAGGTCAACCAGATTATGTTTATTTAGCTTGAACACGATTTGAGATTTGCCTCTTTCTATGCAAGCAAATTCAACTAGAAGAATGGGGGTGGATAATTTTTCCTTTCATCCCACTACCTAGATGTAGGTGTACATTTCAAAGCCTTCAGTGATGTGATCTGGAAAATGAACAGCCTGGTAGGCTGTTAAAGATGAATAATGAAGCACTTTTTTCACTATCATCTGAGCCCAGAAAAAAATAAGAATGGGTGAGTGATTAGTTATGTTCACTTTTTGTGTGCGTATAACAAATCTGTCCTTTCTAAACCAAAACATGAACGAGAACAATGTTTCCTATCAAAATCCACAATATTCAAAAGGAAAGGAAAGGATTCACACAACTAACAGACAATTTTTTAAAAAATCACTTGCCTTGTGTAAGTTTGCACAAGTCCACATGGAAATGCCCACATGTATTAAAGTTCATAAAATAAAATAAAATGTGTCAAAGGATAAGTTTGATCTGATGTTGAGAAAGGATAGAACACCCTAATCCTTTTCTCAGAAAGGGCAGGATAATAATCCAGGAAGAAGGGCAACATTTAGGTGTGCAGACTGGCCCGTCACTAGAAAGAAAGGGCCAATTGTTCACGTCACACAAAAGGACAGTATAAACCTGGCCACAAAACATGTTTAGCAGTAAAAGATGGAAGGAGTGGTGCTGTGGGCCCCAGAAAACATCCAAGGCACCACAAAATACTTCAGATTCCCAGGCCCAAGGTCAGAGCTCCAATTTGGGAGCGTGGAATCTGTGATCTAGCCCACTTCCCCCCTGCCCTCACAGCTGCTGTGGAAAGAGCCAGCTGCACCTGTGGAGTCCGGGAGGCATCGCTGGAGAGGCAGAAGAGAGGGTTGCATTGGCTGGCAGGGGAAACACTTCAGAAGGACAGGGCGTGAGTTAGACTGAGGGCTCCCAGCCAGCCAGCCAGCCAGCCAGCCAGCCAGCCAGCCAGCCACTCCCCGCCACCCCAAATGTCTTTGCCGGATAGGCAGAATGAAAGTCGAACGAAAATGCAGGGCATAAGGACAGTTGGAAGAAGTGCAGTTATTTATCTGCCATCTATCTTCTACACGTCCTCTTCTGTCGCTCCTCCAGTCCAGCACAGGACATGTTTAAACATCTCTCCTTGGGGACTTGCAGTCATCAGAGAAGAACTGCATCTTAACTGCCGTTACAACAACTTTCTTAGCACCTAACAACCATGGCACGTCTGATGAGAAGGTGAGAAAGGTTTCCTGGTGCTGGGTTATGGCATTCAGGCAATGGCGCGCGTGCGCTCTCGCGCTCGCTCTCTCTCTCTCTCTCTCTCTCTCTCTCTCTCTCTCTCTCTCTCTATATATATATGTGTGTGTGTGTGTGTGTGTGTGTGTGTGTAGTATATGAATGAAATCAAGTAATTTCTGGAGCAAAGGTAGGGAGCAGAGGCCTTCTAGCCCATAGGCAATTGGGACTGTAAATGCTATGAAGTCTGGGGTAAATATTTTTCTTAAGGGACTTGGCTCTAAATCCCCTATCAATTTTGAGAAGTAATAAATCAGGACTTAATATCTTTTACCACAAGATGAAACATTTGATTGGTGAACTGCTTTATTCTGAACTAAAAGTGTGGTGTATATGCCATGTAATCATAGGTAGAAAAGAAATCCGCAGCAAAAATGCCACTTTCCCAAGCATAAAGCACTGATTTCTTCCTCTGTCACCCTGTTGTTACAATGGATTCAATGTTGTGTCACTTTTTTACAAGCTTTGACGAGAGAACAAGGTATCTGAATTATCATGACAGATATTTCTGACCTTTTCAGTATTCCGATTCACTGTCAGATCCACCTCTTCATTCCAGGTTACCGTAGGCTGAGGTGGTGGAAGAGGGAATGCAAATTGCCAGCAAATCAAATTACAGAACATTAATAAGGTCAAAGAAGTATGGCTTATTATCATCTTTCATGGAATACATGAAGCATGAAAGCTTCAACATTTTGCTCTCCTGACAATAATTATGAAAATACTTTTTTCAGAGTAACTTATTCTTATTGCAGTGCCAAATTCAAAAGGACTTTATAAAATTTACAGTCAAGCAAATTAATCTGATGTTTCCCCTTTAAAAGGACACAAAGTACTTAGATTAACTGAAGCCAGTGTTTCCTTGTCCTGTTGTTGTTTTGCTTTTTTCATTTTTTTTCTGCCTAGGCCACATATTTTTTCTGGATTAAAGATGGAAGCATACTGTCTTTGATTCTCTCTCTCTCTCCCTCTGGATCTTCTCAGCTATGGTCCGGAATGATTGCTCTTATTCTGAAGCAATGCTGTGCTTTGGAATGCCTGAAAACGTGCCAGGTACAGCACAAGCTTTACCAGAAAATCTCAGGGCATCTTGCCCACATAATTGTTAAGAAAGGATAGATCAATTCTAGACTAACTTTCCCTGCTCTAAAGAACATATTCTTTCAGTAAGGAGATTCCTGGATACATCCAACATAGCTGGCTATTGGGGGTGGGGGGGGAATGGGAATTTCAACCTCTCTTGGATCATGTTTGTGTGTCTTGGTATATGGCTTTAGAACAAACTCTTATACAAACTAACTTATAACCATGAACTTGTCATTTTAATGAATATTACCTTGGAATAGTCTGATGCGCAGCCCAGACTATTCCAAGGTATTCTTTATTATATGTAAAGAATATAATAATAAATTGCAGGGAAGTGAGGGTTTTACTTGGAAGTAGAATGAGAGCAGCAAGTCCTTCTCTGCCTCTGCACCTGTATTCAGATGTAATTGCTAATGAGGAAAGCCATGTGGCTTGCTCCATGGAAGGGGGTCTACCCTTCTGTGCCACAAGACAGCCTAATGAATAAAATAGCAAAACGTGGGCTTGACAGAACTACTACTAGATGGATCCACAACTGGTTTCAAAAGAGGTCACAGAGAGTCAATGGTAGTTTATCAATCCTGAGAGAAGTTACTAGTGAGGTATCACAGGGCTCATTCCTGGAACCGGTGCTCTTCAACATCTTTATTGATGATCTGGATAAGGAGATGCAGGGAAAGAGAAGTAAATTTGCAGGTGATGCTAAACTAGATGGAATAGCTAACACCCCGGGAAACAAAAAGAAGATCCAGAGAGACCTAGACAAGCCTGAATGCTAGGCAGAAAACAACAGAATGAAATTCAACAGGGAGAAATGCCAAGTTCTCCACCTAGGCAAAAAGAATCAACTGCATCATTACAAGATGGGAAATACTTGGCTCAACAGCACTGAAAAAGAAAAAGACCTTGGAGTTGTTGTAGGCCACAAGCTGAGTATGAGCCAGCAGTGTGACACAGCCACCAAAAGGGCAAGCACTACTTTGGGATGCATAAATAGAGGCATCACTTCCAGAAATAGAGAAGTACTCATGGCCTCTACTCTGCATTAGTCAGACTTCATCTGGAGTACAGGGTTCAGTTTGGGGAACCCAAAAAGGATGCAGATAATCTGCAGAGGGTTCAGAGGAGGGCAACAAAGATGACACAGGGCCTAGAAAATAAGTCTTATGATGGGAGGCTGTAAGAATTGGGCCTGCTCAGCCTTGACAAAAGACAACTACAAGGTGACAGGATGGCCCTCTGCAAGTACCTCAAAGGCTGCCACAAGGTAGAAGGAAAATACCTCTTCTCATTCATTCCAGATTGTAGGACACAGAACAATGAACTTAAGATACAGTATATCAGGTGCAGGTTAGACTCAAGGAAGAATTTCCTGACTCTCAGAGCAATAAGACAGTGGAACCAGCTGCCAAGAGAGGTGGTGTGCTCTTCCCCACTAGATGCATTCAAGAAGCAATTGGACAGTTATCTGATCAAGATGGTGTAACTGGCATCCTGCATCAACAGGGGGTGGGACTTGATGGCCTTCCTGGCCCCATTTGACCCAGCTGTTCTGTTAATCTGTGAATCTATATGTTACATTGCTCTGTCTAGCACCTAAATTTCATGTTTCATGCAAACATGTGCAATGTTTGGAGTGGAGGAATGGTTGGCAAGGAAGGCACATCCTTTACCACTCTGCCCTCTCCAGAAACTCTGCCCCCCACCATTGATCGAGAGAGTAAAAGATTTGCCCCAGAAAACCTTGCACCCAGCGTGCAAATGCCAATGACTGCTTTAGGTGACAAGCCAGATTCTCAGTCTCGTTATTAACCAATGCTCATTGACCAATACTGAGCTATGTTGACTAATAATAAGCTAAGTAGAACAGGAAAATAAGCCATATCTGAAAGTGTCATGTCTTAAGTGGGTGCTGGCCCTCATTTGAAGCCCAGCCTGCATTTCCATGTGCCCAATAACCTAATGGAACAGGAAAAGGTGGCATTCTTGCAAAAGTGTTCTTTCCCCTGTCAGCCAAGTCCCTTGCTAGAGGAAGAAATTGTTACTGGTTCAGGATGTCTCCTCAGTAGGAGGTAATAACTGGAGACCATCTTGGAATGGTGAACGTGACTCATCTATGCTGTTCACCCTGTAACGTCTGGGGTATGGGTGACAAGCTATCAAGATTGGAGCACCACAACCAGGGAACAGGTGCCAGGTAGGTCCTGCAATGGGGGGTGGGGGTGGGAGAGAAGCAAGGGGGTTAAAGTTTGTTTAATAGTCCAGGGTCAAACCCAGGCAGACGACAAGGTTCAGGCATGCATCCCATTTAATAACTCACCGTCCAAGGTCACAATCTAAAGCAGGCAAGGCTGGGGAGGGAGGATGCAGGTACCTGGGGAGAAAGGGTCAGCTGGAAACAAGGACGGATGCAGAAACAGACTGGGGCAAGGCAGGGTACGGGCAAAGCCAGAATCCAGGTGAGGAACTGTAGAGGGCCAGATACAGGGGAGTCGCAGGGGGCGCTTGTGTTGCTGCGGCAGTGCAGGGAGGTCTGTTCTGCCGGCCTCTGGGGCCTCTGCCTGCACTGCAGAGCTGCCCCTCATCTGTTCCTGCAGGGCTGCTCAGGCCCCAGTCCTGAGCACCTGCACACGTGACACGCGCAGGATTGAGAAGGAGGGAGGGAGGGAGGGAGGGAGGGAGAAGGAGCCTGAAGCACAGAGACTGGCATTCTCCTGGCATTTGTTGTCTGCCTGGCATTAGGTTTGCGGCCTGCGTGCCCTCAAGGTGCGCCTTTGCACGGGGCAGCTTCTGCGGCTGCCCCACCCTTGGAGCACCATGCTCTGCCGCACTGGGCTTCCCTTTTCATCTGGCCTTGAGCCCTTGGCACTCTGCTTCCCAGCCCCTCTTCTCTGTTCCTGCAGCTTCCCAAGATCCCTCTTGGCTTCCATCTCAGAGATTAGATAAGAGCGAGGAAGCCTCTTCCCTCCCCTTGAAATCCTCCCATTTTGGGTTCCCACCCCCTTGACAGTGTGGGTACATCTTTCACTTCCCCCTCCTCCTCCAACTCCGAATCTGTTCCATGACTTCTTGAGGTGCACAGGGAAGTGGGGCCCAAGCCCTACCCTGGACATTCTTATGCTGGTTGCTTTTTTTTAACCCTTTGCTGTACTTGTGTATTATTTCTGCTTCTCCTTCTGCTAACTCTTCTTCATTAATTTATTTTATTTCTATACCACCCAAACTGGCTGGATGGTTTACAACAATATAAGTAATATGGGTTCCCTGCCCAAGTCATACTGCCAACCCTAAGCTTTCAGAGAAAGACTTCAGGAAAGTCTCACTCCCTGGAGAAGCAGCAAGCTCCAAACAGCAGAGTTACACTGTTCATTTACAAAGCTATCTTTTCACCCCTATCCTCCAGGATAAGCTAAGTCAAAAAGTCTCTAAAAATATATTTACAGTCAGTTAAAAATCATCCCTTTAAGCCTCCTGAAGACACCTGAGCCCTTCTCCAACTTGGCCCCTCTTCCTTCTCCTGTGCTTTCCACTCCACTCCATCTCCCCAAACCTTGGCAGATGCACAGAAGAAAGCTGGAAAGAGCACTGGGCTTGAAGGTAATGGAGACAGTTGTCAGCTTTAACAGCAAAGCCCCCATGCGCTGAAGGAAGCAGAAAGCAGCTCTACATATATCTATAGCATTAAATGGAGTGACTTCTCGTGGGTCCAGATTTCTCCATTAAGCAGACTACATATTTTTATAAAGGCATATTCAATTTTTATTAGCAGAACTCATCCAAGCCCAGCCGAGAGTTCAGACTGCCTTCCCAGCAGCTATGTATGTTAAATGCATTGGACATTTTGCCATCTTAACATCTAAAAAGGATGTGCTGATACATCTTTTACAGCTTGATCAAAGTCTTTGTGATTAATATTTGTTAAAACATTGTCAGAGGGTGTTTGGCTGAAATTTAATAACAGCCCCAAGTAATCAATATATAATCTCATTGTGAATTTCAAAGCTATAAAGTTTAATGCTACCCGCTGTAGAACATTAACCGAAAGGAAGGCACTGTAGAATTGCACTGTCTGTTCTGAGTGTTCTGGGGGCTTCTCTGGTCCTACCTTTCTTCTAAAGCATGTTTCTTCTTAGGATAAGCAACCAGGGCAAGGTGCCCATCCTGCTCCTTTTTGTAGACGGTCTCTGAAAGATCAGCCCAAGTTGTGTGAGGCGGGCCAGTTCGCAACCCACCCATCACTTGGCCCATGTCTCTCTAGCTGGCAAGGCCAGCTGAAGCAAATATGATTTGCAGGAATATAGTCGTGCTGCTTGAAGGGAGCAGCAGCTGTACCCAGACCAAACTGCTGACCCATGGAGTCCCAGGGGCTGCTTCTTGTCTGCCAGCTCCTAAACAGTCTCATTACTGGCAAAGTTTACTGCTGACTGCCTCTTCCAAGCCTCACACTCTGCTCTTCCCCATGCAGAACATCAGCAGTAGGTATGTCCTGTGTTGGGAAAATTTAGATAAATCCTGGCAGAAAAACATTGCTTGTATGTGTCTCTGTGTTATAAAATCAAACCTGCACCTCTTTCTCACAAAGCACCACCTTTCCAAGCCAGGTCACTGTTTAATGTTGCTGTTGCCTTAAGAAGATGGCTTTCTTAGCTGGACTGAGAAGCCTCCCTAATGCCTGTGTTCCGATCAGCTGTAGAAAAGCTGAGATGATGCTGTTTGTTTGTTTCTGAATGGGGCCACCTAAACAGAGGCAAGCTCCTGCTGAGCATAGCTGCCAAACCAGACTTCCTGGAGGGCTCCTCCATCAGACACGTTTGCATGTTTGAACAGGCAGACGGGCCGACCTGAACTGTCAAGAATTTGCTAGACTGACCTATCGATACAGCAATCAGGAGTGCGTTCCATCCCATTGTTACCAGTACGTCTGATCTGTTTGGAACATCATGCCATGCCTAAAGACACCCAGATGCTCTTGTACTACGATTATCTGGAAACTTAACACTCTGGGTTGGTGTATGTGACTGGCAGGTTATAAAAGCATCTGTACATGGGCTGCGGTTTTGCAGTTGAGTTTACCTCTGCCTGGTAACGCATTATCGGTAGTCAACTGCAGGTACTGGGGCACCGGACAATAGAGCAGCAGAGGTTCAAACGTTTGATCTTTCCCACGAATCTGAGTTTTTATTTCCCCCTCACAAACTGAAAACTTAAATTCTGTCACCTGCAAGCCTACACGTTGTCCAAGTCCACCAATCAATACAAAAAGACAGTGAGCTTTTCATTTCTTCACTCCATACGCTTGCATTCTCATGAAATCGACTACACACCCCCCGTGTGTGAGAGTTTGAAGAAAATTTATGTGGGTCACTTAGTGCTGCAGCTAGGGAGATACTTGGTGGTGCCTGACTAAGAATGTCTTACTTTCTATTGTTAGAACGGTTGTTCTTTTTTCTGGGGGGGGGGGGGGGTGGGGTCTGTTTTTGGTTGTTTTTCCGGATGGCTAACACTGCCAAATACTCTACATGGCAGGTACTCACACCTGCGCCTCTCTTCTTCATTCAGTCAGTTTGCCACCCAGATTGCATGGACAGGTGGGTCGGTTCAGCCACTTGCTAAATGGGCCTCACTTTCTCACTGCTGTCTGTGGATGGGTCCTTTCTAAGCAACTACTGTCGAGAGCGACCGCTCGCATTCACAGCGGCGGGAAGCAAGGGCGCTTTCGGCGTCCGCTCCCTCCCAGTCGCCTGATCACATGCTGGCACTTAAGCAAGGCTGATGCAGCTGCAGGAGCAGACGCTTATTGAACTTTCGATTCCTGACCTCAGCTAACCATTTGAAACTGGCTGTAAATTGTCCCTTTCGAGCCTTAACACACAGGATGTTGCTACTTGGAGGCAGGAAAAAACGCACAGGCTGCAGTTTTCAGCAATACATTCTCAGAAAAAAAAAAAAAGAGTCAATTTCAGCTTTTGGCAGCCCTGAAGGAATCCAGATGACTTTAAATGTAATAGCTCAGAATAAGGAACATAGATTTTTTTAAGGGTGTTTTTTAGTAATCCAGAAGGGGATGACTAGAAAAAGACTTAATGGTGCACTTCCTTCCTTTTACCACCACCAATAATGAAGACAGGGTTAGGGCTAAGGCTAGTTGTTCTTGCTTTAAAGTTAATTTGTGGCCTGGAATGCAGAACAACACAGTGAAAAATTAAAACAAGCTGATGCTGGGATGAATGGAACGTCGGAATTGGTGTAAATGTTGAAGGTTCTGCTGGAAAGCAGTCTTGGAATGAAAGCATTCCCTTTTCTGCCTTTATATTGCTCTCTTTGGAACTAAGTTTTATGTACACAAGTGTGCATATGCAAACACACACATTTCTTCAGCCCTAAAAGTGGCAAAATGATTTCATGAGAAGGAGAAAATAGGTGATGTTATATGGAGCTTCAAGAGTTGGGAATTTTGCAACCAAAAATAAATAAAAATAAAAATAGAAAGAGCAGGCTTGGAAATAGATTATTTTATTTTATTTTATTGTATTGTATTGTATTGTATCCTGCCCTTTGCAGTGCCTCAGGTTTCTGGTTGCCTATGGGGAGTTTCGGTTTCTGAGGCAAGGAGGCTGTGCAGAGTTATTTATTCGTTTATTTTTGCAAAATACAGTGGCTACATTGGCACGTGTCCGTAAGGGGTCATGCAACTTTTTGGACTTGTTTGCCAAGCTGGGAAGTGGCTACGCAGAACAGGGGCATCTTCAGCTTGAAACAGAAAGAAATATGCTGCTGCTCTCTCTGTCTTTCACAGCAGCGACGCTTCATTCTCCCCTGCCATTACCAGCTTGACTAAGAATTCTGCAGACTCAAAAAAGGCCATGTCCACCCAAGCTGCAGGGGTTCGACAAGGAAGGGTGTCCCTGCAGACTCTACTCCGCTAGCCGAACAGCTACAGGGGGTGGTGCTCATCTCCATTTCTAAGGCCAAGAGGCAGCGCTGTCCGAAGAGGTTCCCATGGTCATGTGCCCACCATGATGTCACGGGGCGCAGTTTCCTCCCCACCAAAGTGGCATCTATTTATCTACTCACATCACATGCTTCCGAATTGCTAGGTTGCTGGGAGCTGGGACAAGGCAGCAGGAACTCACCCTGTCGCATGGCTCTGAACCGCCGGCCCTTCGGTCTGCAGCCCAGCAGCTCAGCAGTTGCGCTGGCTCTGCCAGCAGCAACTCTTTCATGTTCCTACGCGAGCATTCGGCAAAAATGGCCGAATCGTGTGCCACTCTTCGCCACTGCAGTAATTAAGCAGGGAGGCCAGGAAACAGCTTAGTTGGAATGATTTTATGACAAATGACCAAAAACGTATCAACCAGCCCTGCAAAAGCGCCCCAAGTCCCTGAAGCTCAATCAATGCAAGAGAGGCGGCAACTTTCACCGATGGCGCCGTTCACTCACTCGCGATGCTGCTTGACTCTCATGACAGGCAGTTTTCCTTCATTAACTCACACACACACACACACACACACACACACACACACACACACAGAGCGAGAGAAGGGGGAGGCAGTCATATGGGTCGGAAGAAAATTGCTTGCAAGAAAGTTCATATTATACATTATGTATACTCAGATACATATATTTAGGTAGCATTTGAAAAAAAAAACAATTGGTATGAATTTCCATGCTAAGCAAAGACTGGATATATTTTCAAAATCTGAAATGAACAAAAGATTAAAAAGATAAACTGAGAGATACAGTGATGAACAGATGTGCCCATATCTAACAGGGCATTTTGTCCCTATTTAATGTTGTAGGTGCTGCTTTAACTCGCATTATATTGTGTTCTTCTCACAGAAATCATGCGTTTATACAGATAATTACACAATCAGACATATGTGGAATATGATATGTTAGTGTGTGCACACAAAAGACAGTCTCTAAGCATTGCAGTGACACCATTGTGAATGGCTGGGGCACACAATGCTTTCCAGAATCCATTTATCTGTCCAGGAACCTGACTTTTCTGATCCATTCTCGCAATCTCTCTCACGGAACCAGCACACTCACTAAATGAATGAGATCAGACAGCAGCATCCAATAATCTCAGAGCTGCTGGAGAGTTGGATGACATCCAAATTCTATTTCAATGCATCACTTTAGCATTATAAATGACAAATCAATAATTTTAATATTTCTCCCTTCTAATGCATTCTAGCAGTAAACCAGTGGAGCCTGTGAGCTTCAATAAATAAATAAGTAAGTAAGTAAGTAAGTAAGTAAGTAAGTAACCAACCCTCCACCTTTAACATAATGGAATATAAAACTTTTAACAAAACAATACATGAAGAATAAGGACAGAGAGTGCAATCCAGGAAAAGAAACAAATGCCTCCTCTCTAAGGACAAACTCTGACCAGTGACAATCCCAAAGTGGAGGGCACGCACCGTGTCTACATGGTGCCACCTAGGCCAATAATGCCTTCTGTGCCTCCAGATGATATACTATCCGAACATTAAACAGAAACTAACTAGAGCGCCTCCCCTCCACCACCACCCCAGTTTACTATCAGGGCAGAATTCTTTCCCTATGTACCCCAGTACCGCTGTGACAGCTGTGAAAGTGAAAGTGCACCTTCTTATCACAGCCACATCTTATCCAAGAAAATTCCTTCTCAAAAAAACAAGTCTCGAAATCTTCATCTCCTCAGGAGTTGGTCCTTTGTAATATTAAGGGGTCTCAACCATCCGTTTGAGACCAAATCTCTTCCAGATGTGTAGCTTGCTAACAGGGACAGTGCCTGGCAAGATACTGTTGCTGTCAAAATTCACCCCACCCCAACTGTGGTAAGAACCACAGCTAATCAGAGGGGAAGATGGGAAGTCGGTGGAGGGAGGCGACATCAATGTCCCTGCTACTAATACAAGCCATCCCATCTCCCCATCCCCATCTCCTATACAGTGTTGCACCTCTGTGAGCCCTGGATCTGTGAGTGAGATATTCCCTGTAAAATACGCCAACATTTTGCAATGTCCCTCTGAAAAATATTAGTGACATGGCGAAATCTTAAATTACACTTTTGATGGCCATGCGGCAATTTATGCTTCGTCAGCAAAAGATCAGCTGCTTTCCCTGGGGCACCTTTCCTTCCTCAGACTGCCAGCCCTGCTTCCTCAGGGTCCCTATCCGTAGGCTTTCCCCCTACTGCTCTCCTGTATCTCAACACTAAAAACAAATCAAGAAACTCCACATAGTGCATAACATCCAAGGGTAAGCCACAGTTCCGAGTGTGAACTGACAAATCTCAGGTATGACTCTCTGCCTGTAGTTAGTCTGCAAACTAAGGTACGTTCGGGCACAACTCCATCCACGTTAGGATAGTCAAAAGTGCCCTGCGCCCTAAAAAACCATTCTCATTATATCAAAAGTATTGAACTGAATATTAACATCTCTTGAACTTATTAGAAAAACTTTTCTGCATCTGCTGGGAAAATGTCATTGCCACCAACTCTGAAGATGAAAAATAAGGAGATTTTCAGAATACTAAAATTTTCTTTTTCATGTGTATTCATGACAAAGTTGACTCTTGGGAACACGCTTTGGCCCTTACTCTGTAAAACTGATTATGACACTTAGACCTGTTCCTTACATCAAGCTACTTCAGCCAAATCATCCAGAAAATGACTTGGGTTGTATTTACCTTCTCTCAGCCAGTGTTTGACCAAACTTCCATCGAGGTCCATTCCTCTGGAACATTATCATCAAATGGCCTGAACTCCATATCGGGGATGTATAGGAAAAGTGCTTCAGGACATCTTCAACATCCCCCAGAATTTGCCCACTGCGGACTTCCCAGAGCCAAATGTAGGTGCAAATGCAGTCTGTGGTCAAAGTCTACATTTCTGAGTTTGCAATGCAGTTTGCAAAGCAAGAGCAACCACAAAGAGAAATGTGTTCAAGAAATGTGTATTACGGAAAGTGTAGTTCTAGGAAAAGCCTACAAGTATGTTCATCAATGGAAGCAAATTAATGCATGCTTAAAATGTGCATAATGGAAGTGCTCATTCCAAAAAAAGGTAAATAGGTATGCACAAATTTTTGAATAACAAGAAAGAATAAGAAAAACAGGAAGGAAGGAAGGAAGGAAGGAAGGAAGGAAGGAAGGAAGGAAGGAAAAACTTCCAATTTCATATGGCCACCCGCTGGAATAAATGTTGCGGTGGAATTTGCATAAGTTTAACCAGTTTCTCTGATTCACACATCCCTAGTTCATAGTGACTTAAGTATCACTTTCCTTTATTTGTATACAATTGAGTTTTTTAATAAAATCCACAGAGTCATGAAATCAATAGTGCAAACTTGGAAGTGTATACATGGAGGGGCCAGTGTGGTGCTGCAGTTAAGAGTGCAGGGCTGGGACTCAGGAGACCTGGGTTCAAGTCCCTCACTCAGCCATGGAACATACTGGGTGACTTGGGACCAGTCATGGACTCTCAGCCTAGCCTACCTCCCAGGGTTGTTGTGAGAATGATATTGAAAGCAGGAGGAGAATAATGTAAGCAACTTTGAGTGCCCTGGAAGTAACAAAAAATGGGATATAAATATAACACACACAACATTGTTGTAAACCGCCCCGAGGCTTCGGCGAATGGGGCGGCATAAAAATGTTTTAATAAATAAATAAATAAACAAACACAATATGTACTGGTTGTGTTCAAGTGAGCTGTGTTGAGCTCTTCAAAAGAAAAGGACAGTAATCCATGTTTCTTCTTGGCATCTCTCAGCCCAATCATTCTTTGCTCAGCAATTGTTCCCAATATGTGATAGCAAGGAGTGAATTGTACTTCTGAGCACTAACTCAGACAAGCTGTGTTATTCAAAGATTAAATACAAGCAGCACTTAAGTGCTGACTTCATTAAACTGAAGCATCCAGACTGAAGCATCCAGGGCTCCACTGGAACTTGCAAAGGACGGTAGCAAAACTCTCCCACTTTCTGAAAATACAGGCAGGAAAGGGAAAAAGTAAGAGGAAAATTCTGTCCTGTCCTGTTTTCAAGGAGATGCCAACATGAAGAAATTATCTCTTTTGAAACTGATTAGCCCATGTTGCAGGGATCTCCTGATGGTGGTCTGGACTGAAAGTTGGCAGGGCAACTTCCTTCTTCTCCTCCATCTCCTTCTCCTCCATCATCCATTCCTGTCAGTTCTATCAGCTTGAGGGCTGAAGGAGCTTTTTTCCTCCAGGGGAACTTGATTCGAGGAGATCCAAACCTTCCCTCAGCCCACCCTAGACTGCCTTGTTTATTTTAGTTCGAAGCTGCTTTACATGTTCTCAGTCATGCATGTGTTTCAACCTTCTTCTTTGTCATCCTGTGATGTGTTTATTTTTTTTAAAGAATGACCAAATGATAATTTATATTTATTTCCGTATGCATTTTCACAATATACACCTTCCCATTTTGTACACAAGCAACATTCCATTCTTTATGTATTTGTTCAAACAAGTATTTCATAGCTGACGTATTTTTAAGTCATTTCACCTTGTAGTCAAAGTTTGGTTGATTTTGATTTTTCTGTTAAGCCAAGCATGACATCACAACATCAAAAGAAGTGTGAAAACCAGAGGACAACTAGGCGCCACTTTGGGAATCACCTTGGGATGTATCATTTTTGCCTTTACTGTTGACTGAGGATGGAGTGAAATGTAGGATTCTGCTCTCTCGCATGTGAGGTACCATACCGTCCTATTTGTTCTGAAGTTGTGCTATGTCCTATTGTCATCAATGGATGTTCAGTCTTAGACTTGTATGTGTGGCAGTTGTTGGCATCACAGCATGTGGACATGTTTTGAAAAGCAAAGCCCAGCCAACCAACCAACCAAAGTCAAGCCAACCCAAGGGCCATGGGACACAACAACTGCTTCACCATCATACACGTGGTGTCCTGCACCAGCAGGGGGTTGGACTCGATGGCCTTCATGGCCCCTTCCAACTCGACTATTCCATGATTCTATGACAATTTCAGTTCAGACACGAATCGTCTTTGTGAACCCTTCTTCACCTGCCTTCTCCCAAACATACACAGAAATATTATGAACTGACTCTTAACACTGCCATCGATATGCCTTGGAGACCAGGAGCTGGCTCAGAAGTTCACTGTGCTTAACAGGGCTGGCTCACTAGCAAGAATGAAGTGCCAAATGCATGATGGGCTACGACTGCAATCTTGCACGCTGTTCAACTGCTTCAGCCCTACTGAGTTTAAGAAAAGTACTCCGAGGACAGAGCTGGGATGTGGAATTCAGAATGGTCGCCTCTGCCCTCCCAGGAGTGACCTTGGAGATGGCATTTGGAGGGCATTCTGGGCAAGAGGAGGAGCTAGCAACACTCTGAACAACTTGGGTCCTGGTAGTGCGTTACTCTCTTCTTCTCTTGCTCCAGGACAAAAAATCTGAATGGCCAAACTGCAGGGAGGGAGGGAGGGAGCGGGAGAGGCCCAGGAGCAACCACCAGGCTCCCTCAGAGCACCACTGGACGCCTCCAAGTCATGGGGTGCTGGCGGCCCCTCTCCCATCACAGTGCCCAGGAACGGCCAGTTTGTATGCTTACCGTAATAATGAAGGTGTGGGGGGAGGACTTCCGGTTGGCGTCGTGGTGAGACAGCTGTGAAGAGCGGGGGCTCCCATTATCACACTGGTATCTGTTCGACAGAGAGCCATGGGAGGCTCATCTAAGCCCTGTCGGGGCAAAGATTAGATTGTCCGAGCATTCTTCTGGTTGGTGTGGGGCAGCAACTCCACATTTACTGGGAGAAATTCGGGCTCTTCTCAATCGAAGAACACAGGGGAGAGATCAGCTCCCTGCAAGCCATAGACGACCGGATAAATAGCATAGAATAGCTAGAAGTTCATCAGACCTGCTGGGTGAGCATTTCTATTTTTTTTTTTTCTTCAATATTACTCGTGAAAGAGCTGCAGCAGTCACTAATTGGCATAAAGGAGAAAGGAAGCCCCTTTGATGGAGGGAACAATTTCTCCTCCCCCCACAGAGTTTTAAGCGGCGACTGATCTGGGGGAGAGGGATTGAGACTATGTTTTTTGGAAAAGTTTGAGGCTGGAGAGAAAGCCCTCCTTTTTCTAATCTCCCCAAGGGTGAAGAATCAGAAAAAATAATTACTGTGGTATAAGTGATAGAAGAACAAAGCTCACTAAGCGGCCATTTTTTGGAACCCTTCTTCCAAACAATTTTTGTGCCAGAAATAACATTTGTGACGTCATTTAAAGACAAAAATAGCTCTTTGCTGCCACCCTGTGGTTATTGGATTTATAGCAAGTCTTTACTTTTTTTTCCTCGTCTTCTCTATTTTTTTGTTGTTGTCTTGTAATTTTCGGCAAATAAAAATTATCATCATGAAAAACATACATTCTTCCTCCTCTTCGGCTCCTACATCAGCTGCTCAGAGCTTAAAGCGGCAGATGTTGAAAAATATCAAAAAGAGCTACAAATGACTCTTTTGGCAATACAGACATCCTTAACAGCTTTGCAAGTATCCTAAGGGGCGATGTCAACACGACAGGAAAGCATTTCAACTGAACAAAGAGAACATCTTGACAAACTGGATAATTCTATTAAGGAGGTATCAACCCAATTGGTGGATGTTCGACCTAAAACTGAACAGAATGCGCAAAAAATACAACAAGCGCATGAGAAACTTGAAACTGTAGATAAAGAGACACAATTCATAAAGCAAACAAACAAGTCACTATGGGATTCACTTGTTATACTAAGGATGAAGAAGATACCAAACTATTTGAGAGAGATTATGTTTAAGTGGCGAATGACAGAAGGAATATTTTTCACCTGGAACTTTACAAGATATAAATTGGACCCGATTTTTAAGGCACATGAAAAGGAGGAGGAATAGATGTTGAACCAATGGAACTAACATCATATCATTCTGAGGAAGGAGAAATAGTGAATATTGACTTACAACAAGAAGTACAGACACTAGAAGCGGACACTGATTTACAACAAGAAGTACAGATACTGAAAACAAAGGAAGAGAGAAGAGGTAGAGGTGTAAAGAAGAAATAAGAGAATTTTGTATTTTAAAGGGAATGATTTGCAAATGGGCTGGCACGCTTTTATGTGATATGAGAAGGCTAAGTCACATGGTTCTTTTTTAAGTCACTATATTAGAAAATCATTAATGTCAGTGTGGGAAAAAATTAAAGATACAATTGTATAATAAATTACTAAGATGGTTTTCGCCCATGGAAGCTTTTGTGTATCCAAATGCATTGAATTTTTGAAGAGATTAGAAGATATGATGACATTTTGGATAAAGATGGAGGACTGAAATTGAATTAAGAAATACAAGAACATGGAGCTGATATCTCTTGGTGGCATAAGGTTCAGATACAATCGAGATATGCTAAAGATTGTAAAGTGTGGGGTTTTTATAAGGACTTAACAGCGTTTGACCAAGTGATGCTTAAATCAGATGAGAAAATGATTAAAAGATTATATGACTTCTTACTTGATAGGAAAATGGAAGATGAACAGGTTAAGGAAACTATGATAACATGGGCACAAAATTGAATTAGAAAAGTGGCAAAAGCTGTGGGAGAGAAATATCAAGGTAACATTAGCAACTTCGTATAAAGAAAACTTGTATAAAATGTATTATATATGGTATATGTCACCAAAAGGATTAGCTAAGGTGTTTTCAAATATGTCAAATGGATGTTGGATATGTAAACATAAATTGGGTATTTTTTATTATATGTGGTGGAGGAAATGTTACAAAAATCCTTAGCTTTTAAACCTGAAGTTTCTTTTTTATTAGGCATTATCCTGGAGGACATTAGTAAATAAGAAATGTATTTGATTTTACATGTAATCACTGCGGTGAGGATTGCATTCATTCAACAATGGAAAAGTGAAGAACTACCCACCGATGAACTGATTAAAAGATCCTGGACTGTGCCGAAATGGATAGACTGATTTTATCATTGAAGGAGAAGGAAGATACTGACTTCTGTCAAGCTTGGGAATCTTTTTATTATTGGCTAGAGAAACGGGATTTTGTATAGATTTAAATATGTTTTTAAGTTATCATAAATGGAAAAAGAAGGGTGTGGGGGCTGACCCAGCGGGCTCGATGTTTTTGATGATGGATGTTGTTTGTAGTTTTTTTTTTTTTTAGGATTATAATTTCTCAAATAAAACTTATTTAAACAAATGAAGGGGGAAGAGGGGACCAGACTACAAGCAAAGGCTTTGGCTGCTGCAGTGACTTTGATGTCTAATTGCATCGAACCCAGAATCCACCCCAGAAAACGCCATACGGGCCTTATTCATCTGACCTCAAAATGCCAGCATTCAAAAAACAAGCAAGCAAACATGTAGCTCTTTCTTTTGCTGAGCACAATTGCCAGCAAAAAAAGGAAAAAATTTTATACGTATTATGAAGGCAAACAAGCTGCACTGTCCACTACTTGGATGGCATATGAATTGGATTAACTTTCCTGATTATTCAAAGAAATGTTGTTTAATGACCTGCAATTACTTTAATGGCTTTGAAATTCAGATGGTAAGAAAGCACTGTGTTTCTTTAAATGTACATTAAATATAAAATGCCTTTGATTGACTGTCATGAAAACCCCATTTTATTGCCATTTAAATTATTCAGAATCAATACCAGGCATTAGTGGGAGCTGAGAAGCTTTAAAAAGACAGACACATCTAAAAGCATCCCCCACCCCATGAATAACTGCACACAATTCTGAACATAATGGCTTGTTTGTCTGGGTAGCATTCTTCAAGGAAACAAATACACAATCAAAGCGTTTATTTCTCTGGAGAAAGATAGCACTGAGGATCAAGCATTTTTTTATAATATATATTCATTTACAAATATCTGAGTTGAAGAAAGGGGAGCAAACAAGCACCTAGAATGACATGATTAACTCTAAAGCCAAGTCAGTGCCCCCCAAATTGAGCAGGATGCATCCTGAAGACTCAGTCTCCCATGGCTCTGTCTCGAAAACCAATTTGAAAAAGGAAAACATGCAGCGAAAGAACGCTCAAATGTTCAATTTCCAACCCTTTCCCCAAACCCACAGAAGACTCCAAGATGATTTATTTCTAGTAACAACTTCTTGCTCAAGGGGTTAAAAATAGGACTGTAGGAAAGTTCAAGTTTGAAGAAATATTTGCAGAATCGGGACCAGAATGCAAGACGTGCCACGGCAAAAGACCACAAGCCCCAGTTCTATAAAATGGAAGGGGCGTCTGTCTTTGGGGCAATCAAATATATATTTAGAGAACATTCAATCCACCTCTTCTTTCTCAGATCTCAAGTGGAGTTATGTTAACAAGCAGAAGAAGGAACAAACACACCACAAAAGAGCCAGTGCCAGGAAAGATTGGACTGTGACCTGGAGAGGGCAAAGCTGAGCCCGTTCCCCCACAGCCACGATCCAACTGGAAGTGAGTCCCCACCTGTATTAGCCCACTGCTGAGGAAGACACATGTCCTTTGGCACCAGGGCTCGGCCTCGGGGAAGGTCCCAGGACAACAGTGCCCCCGTGGTTTGCCTTGCTTACCATTCAGTTACAAGATCAGAGAATCAAAATCCATTTCAGTTCACTTTTGAGTAGGGTTTATGCAGCTCACACCTCCGAAGTGAACACAGATTTGAGTGCATACTTGAAACATGTGCATGAGAAAGTACACAATTTTTTAAATGCACTAATGAATGTGTTCTGTGCAAAGGGAGACGGCTGCATAGATTTCAAAGACATGAGTATCTGATCACAGCATTTGGAAAAAATGTAAAGGAAATGAAGCAAAAATTGTTGTGCAACACCCCTCCCCTCCAACAAAAAAAGATCAAAATCTGATGGAGGCTCATGGTGAAAACAAGTCTGAGTTGGAATCGGGGGGAAACTGATGAGCTCCTGCTTCGCTTGAGCATGCACCTCTACGCACAACCCCGTTGTCCTCAAGCGGACGGACACGCTTGGCCTCTAAGCCAGCCTTGGAAGCCTGTGGCGATGGGGCGGCCCCGGCATCACCTCCCCAGCAGCTCCGCCGCCTGAGGCCCCCACTGTTGGAGCAGCAAGACAGAACCCCAGGGCCCCGCCTCATCGGTACCTACCCCGAGCCCGCCTTAATTATTTGCTCCTGAGCCCTCTCTTGGAAAGCCGTGCTTTAGCCTCTCGTTGGTTCCCCAGCCCAAGCATTCCTTGGCAATGCATCTGCCTCTCGTCCTTTGGCTTACGTCTGCTTAATGATGCGTTTCGACTGTGGCATCTCTCTCTGGCGCACTGGACACCGATCTGCCGGGATCAGACCTCGGCTACGGAATGCCGTGCAGTGAAGAGGGCTTTCCCAAATAAGTAAATAGATGGATGGATAGAGGACACCAGCTGGAATGTTCCCATTTAGTTTGCCCTTCCCCCTGTCCAGAAGAGTGCAATCAAATGCTCTCTGCCCCAGCTACTCAGCGACCAACCAGGAAGCACTCTTGGCCAAGGACACCAGCCGGGTGCGGAAGGGGCGGCTCCAGCCGAGGAGGAGGCGCAGTGATGCACGCGGAGGCCAGCCTTGCCATCTCACTGTCAGCTTCTCGCAATGTGCCTTTTCAAGCCCCGATTTGAATGTAAGCTGAATCAGGGCTTCCATATTTTTTTCTCCCCTCCCCCACATGCTCCGAAATGCCGTTCCTTGACATTTATTCATCTTTAGGAGTCCGTTCAAAATATATGTACCCCACTTCCCTGAAACTTCACAGAACTTGACAAAAGCAGATAGCAGCTCAGTCCTCCTTTCTCATAAACGAAACATCACAATGGGTTTCTTTCCTTCTAGCACACCTCACTGTAATAATAATCATCATAACAATAACAGTGGTAATAAAAACAATAAATAATGGTGCTCAAACACACATTATGCATTTTGGGAAAGCAATTTGTACTCAAGATGAGCTAAGCTGTTATTGTGCAAGCCGCACATGGATCATGCACTGGCAACGGAGCACATTTAAACAGAGCTACTGCGCGCCTTGGGAGAAAAGAGGAAGCGTTGTCTTGGGAGATGTTTCGGGAGAGCTGCTCAAAATACTGCTGCTGGGGTTTGGGCTTCCAGATGCAGGAGGGCTGCTGGTATCCCAGCGCACCTCTGGCCACTTCCCTACGGAGACAACACCTGGGGGGGACCTTCCATTTCCATCACAGGACCAGGAGGAGGGTCTGCACAAAATACAAGTGGGCTCTAAGGGAGATGACCAAGGAGCCTTCCTGGAGTGGCAGCACTATTGTGGACTTATCCTCCAACTGTCCATCAATTATTTGTATTACGTTTTATATTACTGTTCTGATTCATTTATGTAAGCCATCCAGAGGCTTCTGCGAAAGGACGGCATATAAATATTCTAAATAAATAAATAAACTAATGAAAAAATCAAGGGCAGCACACATAATGATCGTGGTGTTTCCCCCATTTCCAAGTGAAGGAACTTATTGTTAAGACTTTCCAGAGAGACAGGGCACCAAGGCTACGTGTATGGAACAAGTAACTTTGATGAGTTAGAGGGAGAAATGTACAAACATATATTAAATCAAGTTTGCTTCTGGTCTTGTCTGTCTGTCTGTCTTTCAACTGAGCAGCCTGAAACACAAGACTTGATTTCAAGAATTAAATGTTGGCCAAATAAAGCCAGAAAATTACCCAAATGTGGAGGACCTGTAATGAGGTGGCCCAAACATGAATATTAGAAAAGGAGAGCCTTTGTCTTTATTTTGACAATGCACCTTGTTCCTGTTTGCCCCCTCCCGCTCTTCTGCTTATGTACAGACCACTGCAGCATCTTCCACAATCCTAAACCAGTTGGGAACAAGGTGCTTTGAGAGACACCTTCCAAAGGAGGAAGCCGATATGGAAATTGCAAGCTGTCCTCATAGAAAAGCTTTTAATAGATAAATATGTTCCAGCGTTGGACACTCAGAAACACCCCAGAACTTGGTCCAGCCAGTCACTCGTCACCCCCTACAGGGAGAACCTCCTAGATGTAAAGGCAGAGCTTTCCCTCCAGTCTCGGACTCAAAGTTATCTCCCCCACGACCCTTCCACACAGGCATAGAAAGCTGCAGCAAGCCTGAGGGGTGTAGACAGGCTCCTGCAGCAGAGTTGGGGCTTCTGAGATGCCCCTGGCCTGTCTGCTTTCCAAATCCTGAGCTGTGCAGTCTTTTGCTGGGACTGCAGTCCTTGCCATGAAGAAGCCCTCCACCATGACCCTGCTCCCTGGGACTTGAACCTGCCCTGCCACAGTTGGACCTTCTCTGCCTGAGGCGCACAAGCACCAGCTCCATTCCCGGGGCAATAAACCCAACCAGGACAGAAGCCGAGCTCTGGTTTGCTGCTTCCATGCACCACTTTGGGATTTCTCATGGGCAGCCGCCTCACCCTGTGTACAGAGGTGCTGTGCCACAAGTGGGACCATGCGCATGTTTTAACTCTCTGATCTGCCAGGCCTCTTCTTATGTTTGCAATTTAGTGAGAAGTTGTGCATGTCAGAAAGCAGGATTTCACACATGAAGGAGTAACTAGATGGAGAAACTCACATGTGGATATATGCTGGGGCACACTTACCCAGCTGCTGGTGCTATGTGAATATGACCCTTGCAATTTATTTAGCACATTTGTATGCCACCCCACCCCCTTCATGGATCATTGCCTTGCTATGGCAAAGGGCTTTGTGTAGCACAATGAAACATAGAAACAGAGCGAGTCAGAAGGGGCCTCCTGAGCCATCTAGCCTGACCCCTGGCTCCAGCCGGCTCCGCTCACGACATGCCCACCATGTGCATGCCTAGCTTGTCCTTGAACACCCACACCGATGGGGCCTCAACCACCTCCTGTGGAAGCCCATTCCATACCGTAGGAGTCCTAACTGTCAGGAAGTACTTGCTGGCATCTAAATTGAACCTTGGTTCCCTGAGTTTGGCTCCACTGGAGCTCATCCTGTCCTCCTCTGCAGGGGAGAACAGGTCTCTACCCACCTCCGTGTGACACCCCCTCACATACCTGCATGTCGCCAACAGATCCCCTCTGAGTTTCCTCTTCTCCAGGCTGCAGAGACCCAGTTCCCTCAGTCTCGCCTCATACAGCAAACCGGCCACCAACCTTGTGGCCCTATGCTGCACTGACTCTAACATGGCTATATCCTTCCTGTAACAAGGGGGTCAGAACTGAACACAATACTCCAATTGCAGGTGTACCAGAGTCATACAGAGTAGAAGTAATACTTTTCTTGATCTAGAAGCTATGAGCTATGCCATGCAGGGGCACCCAAGACGGACAGGTCATAGCAGAGAGCTCTGACTAAAGGTAATCCACTGGAGAAGGATATGGAGGCACATTCCAGTATCCTTGCCATGAAAACCCCATGGACAGTGTCAAAAGGCTAACAGATATAACGCCAGAAGATAAGCCCCTCAGGTTGGAAGGTGTCCAGTGTGCTACTGGGGAAAAGCAGAGGGCTAGTACTAGTAGCACCACAAAGAGTGAAGCGACTGGGGCAAAGCCAAAAGGACACTCAGTTGCGGATGTATCTGGTGGTAAAAGGAAAGTCCGATGCTGTAAAGAATAATACTGCATAGGAACCTGGAATGAGGTGGCTAGATGGAGTCACCGGGGCAGTGAGTGTGTACTTAGGTGGACTCCGAGGGATGATGGAGGACAGGAGAGCCTGGAGGAATGTTGCCCATGGGGTCATGAGGTCGGACGCCGCCCCACAGTCAGAGGCTGCACTTGGCTGGGCAACTAGGCTAGAAGGCAATGGGAGGATCAGATCCCGCTGCCTTTGCTTTCCTGACAAATACCAGATCGCTAGGATGTCAGCCTATTTGAAAGGGCCAGCAAGGATGGAGCCCTTGCTACACGGTGCAAGCACTGCTGGATCACAGCCTCTGAACCCTACATTATTTGTACATTATAATTATTATTGTTTGTGCAGTACATGCTTTATATAAATGCAATAAAGGAACTTAAAAAAGCAAAAGAGGCAGTTTTGTGCAATGCTTAGTATCTTTCAAATGCAGAACAACCAACCACATTTTAAAGGCCAGGCAGCCCTGCAATGCGACCATCCTCAGACATTAAAAAGCCGTACGCATACATTTTTAAAACTCCCAAGACAATAATGCCCAGAGCAGTTGGTTTCCTTTCCTGATCTTCCTCCCCTGCCCAGTTGAAAAACAGTCAATTGTAGGGGTATCTGAGAGTGCAGAGACTTCTTTATGGATAACTCTGCAATATTTTTATAACTATATAAAGAAATTTACTGCCCCCTCCTGGTGTGTGTGTGTGTGTGTATGCATGCATGTGGCACATATGCACGCACGCACACATGTGCGCACACAAAGACACAGAGTGTATGGGCCAGTGTTGCATTGCTTTTGACCGAACCACAAAATTCTATGGGAGAGGGAGATCTAGGAAGAAAGCTGCGATTGATCTGCTTCCATAGCTCATTTCTGTTGCTGCTGATGGATATTAATAGGACTGAATGACTGAATTCTACCCTCCCCCTACAAGCACATACAATTATATACTTCCTTTGTTTCTCCCCTCTATGAACGTTCTATGGCATGCAAAGGAATCTGCATGACAGCAGGAACAACCAGAGAAGCATAATTCAGTACTGAAAATAAAAATAACCTATCCTATATGAGTGCAATATAATAAGACAGAGTTATTTATTTAATCAGATGTAACAGTAAATATGCTTTCCAACCCAAAGGATAGCAGGGGGAGTTCTGCTTCCCTGCATCCAAAATAGGATTCCCATCTTGACAGCCCCTCTGTCATTTGTGCTGCCTGGTGAATCACTGGGTTTTCAGTGTTCCAGATATGAGGTGGCTTCTGATCAACGGGGTGTCCCTGTGTGCATCTCCATGCCGCCATTGTACAACCTGAATGGATCCACAGCAAACCAGCCTGCTTTAGCCTATGGGGAAATTGTGCAGGCTTTTGCTTCCCTTTAGGTTGCTGCTCTACTTGTGCAGCATTCCGATTTGCACAGAAGAAACGACGATCACAAACGTGAGCAGGAATTGGGCACAGGGCAAGCTGTGAGGTGACGTTCAGAGCCCCTCAGCAGTCTCAGACGCTGCTTGTTCACCCACCGGTAGGGAGCGGGACGCACTGTAGCCGGCTGAAGAGTGAGCATGGTCTGCATGGTAAACTGAGTGCAAAAGAAATCATAGTGCACCTGCTCTGCTCTTGCCGGGAGGGGGCCAGAGAGTGGTGGCCACGTGCCCTCTTTCACGGAAGGTCCCTTCCATCCTGCCTGATCCCCTTCTCAGCTGGAGAGTCAGTGTGGTGCAGTGTGTAAGAGCACGGATCTGAAACTCAGGCGATCTGGGTTCTACTCCCCACTTGGCCATGGAGCCAACTGGGTGGCTTTGCAACTGCCACAGACTCCTATCCCAGCCTACCTCACAAGGTTCTTGTGAGGATAAGACGGAGAGCAGCAGCAGGAGAATGGCGTCTGAAACAAGTGGAATATAAATGGAAGAAATAAATTAATTGCCAATGGGCACAGAACAGGCAGGCATGCAGGTCACCTGGTCAGTTTTCCAAACTATAAGGAGTTGTACTGCAGTGTCATTTCAACTATATGAATTATTTCTAAATTTGCATGTAGAAATATATACACACGATCAGATGAAAATCATATGCTCCTGTGTCCACCCCTTGGGTGCTGCAGTTCCATTTTCTGGAGTGCCTGATAAAGTAAATGAGTCACTTGTGTTCTGTAAGGGAATGTGGCTTCCAAAATTTCTTCCACATGATTTTGGCCATTCTCATTCAATCTGACAGAAAATACATTTAAGGAAGAAACTTTCAGAAATTCTCCTGGGCTGAGAGAACTGTGCGTGTGTGCATGTGCCCTGCCTTGCCTGTGCAAACACTTCTCTTGACAGCCTGCAGTATCTTTGACTTCCCTGTGAAAGCAGGGGGTGGGGGAGATACCACGAGTCTATTCCTCTATCAGGAGCACACACCCAACTATTATGCACATTTCCTTGGCTTCCATGCAAAAATAATTATGCAAATTGTGGCCATTTTAAAAACAGAACCCTGTGCACATCTTCAACTTGCATCAGATCGAGTTGACATCAGTACAGGGTTCACCGAACACAATCTGTTGGGCCAGTTTGAGAAAATCCATCAGATGTTCACTCTCCATCAGATTCTTCATGCATCCCTAGCAGAAGTTAGAGCTCCAAAACTCTGGGACATCAGCTTTCGGAAACTCCTGCCTGCGTAGTTAATGGCCAAAATGCTGAAGGCCAAGCTTTCTGGCAGCATACCTTTTCTTCACCTCTTGAGTAAAGTAGAGTAAGAACTGGGAAATCCTTGTTTCAAATTCTTCTGCACTCACTCACCCATGAACTTGCATGAATAAACTGTATGGGAAAGGTTCCAAATGTACAAAGGGACCGGGTCAAATGTGCTAAACATGATGATGTTTGGAAGCCTGGGAAGGGGGCTCCTCCTCTCATTTGAGGAGATCCTTGCGATGAGGATCTCCCCAGGAAACCTTGCTCCCGTACTCTCCTTCCAGCCCCCTAATGAGCCAGCAGGGTCATGTTGTACACCTCATAGGGACTGTAGACCTTCCTCCTTGTGCTTGGGAACCAGGCTCGTTAGTTGTATGGGCAACTGTACATTAACTGTGCAGCACCCAGGAACCCAGCAGCTTCAGCAAGAAGTGGGGATCCCGTCTGAATGAGCCTACAATTCTTGGGAGAGAAAGCAGCTGACTGAAGGGAGCCAAGAGGCAAACCTGAATGCAGACGGGAGGAAAAGGTGAAACGGTTCTTGAGCCAATTCCCACTCATGCGAAGAACAGAACAAACACCATTGGGCTGGTACAGTTGGGTGGAAATTGCATTTCAGTTAGTGTTTGATAAGGATTTACCCACACGTGAGAAGTTTGTATTTGGAAAGAAAAATGATATGGGATTTAAAAAAGAAAACAAAATCTAAAGCAGTAGAGTGAAAAGCCAAAAGATTCACCAAATCCTAAAAAAACATCCCAAACGAAAACCAAGGGACCTCAGAAACAGAGATCCCTTTCCTATTCTGCACCCTCCTTAGTAAAGGTGGTGATAGATGGAGAAACTATCTAGGTCAAGCCTACGCTCAGCACCCCACTCCCGTGCACTCGCATCCTTTGCTCCACTTAAATTAAGTGCTGCAGTTAAACAATATTGATTTCACAGAATCATATGGTTGGAAGGGGCCAAGAAGGCCATCGGTCCAACCCCCAGCTGTTGCAGGACACCAAGTAACACCACTCTACTCAGAGAGCTGTCTATTTTCTTCTTGAGTGCCCCGAGTGTATTCAACCTCTCTTGGCAACTGGCTCCACTGTTCCATTGCTCTGTCTTGCCCAGATGTTGCAGTACTTTAAGGTTATCTTGCTGACTGATGCTGCAGCCAACATATCCATCTGTTTGCGGTAGAGGAAGGGTGAGGGTGCTGGGGCGGCGGGGGGGGGGGGCGGAGAAGAAAAGAAATTACAACAAGAAAGGAAGCAATGCCCACATCAATTCACAGGGTGCTGATGAACAAGTGCCCTTTTTCTTTCAATTGTGCACACAAATCACCTAATTGCAGATTACCCAAACGTGATACAGTTAACTGTTTGAAATAATTTGGGGACTGGAGAGCGGGAGGAAGTTGCAGCATCCATTAGTCTTGAAAGTTATAGCTCAAACTAATCTGTTCCCTGATTTAGAAGGCAAAGTGCCATGTCTTTATCCTGCTTTTACATGATGCTTACTATCCAATTAAAATGATCAACAGTTAAAGCAACACTTCTTCACAGGTAAACGGCAAAGGAGCAGCTCTGCCAGTGCCGCAATGCAGGAGCCGGCGTTCCAAAGGCTCTCTCACACACCGTGTGTGTAGCAGCAGAAGGGACCCTCCAACGTCTGTCATTGCTTTTGGTAAAGAGGTGAAGCCAATACCTTTGTAGCCTTCCATCTTCCTATTAAGGCACTCACTGGCTAGATCAGACCAAGGTCCTTCAAGCACACGGGACTTTGGTCAGTAGGCTGTGGAAAGCAAGATCCCAGATGCTGCGAGATACGCGCTAGCACCAAGCAGCAGCTGCTCCTTCTTAACTGCAAATGATGGTTCGAAACTGGGTGCGGAGGAGTGCCATCCTTTTAAACTACCATGTGATTTCAGCAGCAGGACGTGCCACCCCCGATTGAAGCAGTTCCTTATGGCAACCCTAAACAACCCTTAGTAAGTTTCAGAATAATGAGAGAGGAATTTGCCATTCTGTCCGTGCAATATAATGACATAATACAATGGATTACCTACATGCAATAAGCAGAAGGCATAACAAAATGATTTAGGCATTGTTCCCCTATTTTTGAATACTTTGGTTCTGTTGGATCTGTACCACTAACACAGAAGGAGATGCACCAGGCCAGAACCATAATGATGTTTATAAATTTTAACCTAAATCCAGGCCTGTTTGGGAAATTAAAACAACCTTGATTGTGTGAAGTTCTAGTTCCCATTTACTCAGCACTCGTTAGGCCTCATCTGGAGGGCTGGGTCCTGCTCTGGGTACCACAGTTGAAGAAAGATGCAGACAAGCTGGAAAGGGTCCAGAGGAGGGCAACAGGGATGATCCAGGGCCTGGAAACAAAGTCCTATGAGGAAAGACTGAAAGAACGTGGCATATTTAGGCTCGGGAAGAGAAGACTGAGATATGATAGGCCTTTCTTCAGTACTTGAAAGGCTGTCAAAAGAGGAAGGACAGGATCTCTTCTTGATCATCCCAGAGTGCAAGACAAGGACTATCGGGCTCATAGGAAGCCAGATTCCAATTGAACATCCGGAAGGACTTCCGGACGGTTACAGCAATACAGCAATCGAACCAATTACCCAGGAAAGTTGTGAGCTTTCCCACATAGGTCAGGATGGAAGTTGGCAGCCATCTGAGAGGATGAGAGCAGGAGACTGAACCTGATGTTCTTCTTGGCCCCTTCACAACATATTATTCTATGATTCTCTTGCAAATGCCTTATGTTGGAGCATGGAGGCATGGTTTTCCCAGACCTCTGTGTCTTTCAGTACAGTCAACCATTGCATTTTTCTGGATTCATCCAGACTGGGCACATGGCTTGCAGTGTTGTAATTTTGGTCTTTCCTGGATGACCAGGGGGACTTCTGTTCCACCCCAGGACTGCTAGCCTCCTCAGGATTTTATCTTGTTCCTGTGTGTTCCATATCTCAAAGAAAACAGTAGGTGAAGTAATTCAGAAAAAGGGGCTGAAATGTCATCAAGCTGCAGAAGATACTCATCTATACTTCACATTCCGATTATACCCAGTATATAGATGAGGCCCAATATAATCGACGGCAGATTCCAGAAGGTGGTGCTGGGGGACTATGGTTCTGCGCCATGGCAGCTATGCCATGGAGTACCGCAGGGGTCTATTTTGTCCCCCTTGCTATTCAACATCTACATGAAACCACTGGGACAGGTCATTAGGGGGTGTGGGCTGCGGAATCATCAGTACGCTGATGATACCCAGCCCTACCTCTCGTTTTCCACCAATCCAGGTGAGGCAGTGGCTGTACTGAACCGGTACCTGGCCGAGGTAGTGGGCTGGATGAGGGCCAAAAACCTGAAGTTCAATCCAGAAAGACAAAGGTCCTGTTGGTGGGTGGCTCGGGTTCCGGGGTAGGTGACTTGGACCTTGTCCTGAATGGGATTGCACTCCGTCTAAAGGACAGGGTCCGCAGCTTGGGAGTGCTCCTCGACCCAGAGCTTTCTTTGGAGGCTCAGGTGACTGCTGTGGTGAGGAGCACTTTCCTTCAGCTTCGGCTAATCCATCAGCTGCATCCCTACCTGGAGGACGACTGCCTAGCGACAGTGACACATGCATTGGTTACTTCCTGATTGGACTACTGTAACGCGTTCTACGTGGGGCTGCCCTTGAAGACAGTCCAGATACTTCAGATGGTGCAAAACAGAGCAGCCAGGTGGCTGACGGGGACTGGGCATTACTCTCACATAACCCCAGTCCTCTACCACCTTCACTGGCTCCTCATCGAAGTCCGGGCTCAATTCAAGGTGCTGGTTATCACCTACAAAGCCCTTAATGGTTTGGGACCTGGATACTTGAAGGAACGCTTGCTTCCATATTTGCCCTCCCGCCCCTTGAGATCGGCAGCAGAGGTCCTCTTCCAGGAGCCTTTCATGAGAGACATCAGGAAGCAAAGTACCCGGAGGATGGCTTTCTCTGTGGTGGCGCCCCTTCTGTGGAATGTGCTCCCCAGAGAGGTCTGCCTGGCACTGTCGTTATTTGTTTTTCGGCTCCAGGCTAAGACCTTTTTATTCAAACAATATTTTAACAACATATAATATTTATAGGTTTTAATTGTGCAGCCAGGGTGTTTCCAAGTTTTATCTGTATTTGTATTATATTTATTTATTTGTGTGAGTCATCCCGAGGCTATATAGCAAGGGGACGGCATACAAACACTTTAAATAAATAATTTCCCTCTAATGATCCTAGAGAGGTTCTAGAACTCTGGAAACATTGTCTAGAAGTAGTTTTGCCATGAATTAAATAACTGAGACTCAGTCCAGCCAAGACGGAGATACTGTGAGCAGAAAAATCAACCAATGTGGATAGAGGAATAATCTGATTTTAGATGGGTTCCACTTTCCCTCAAGGACTAAATGCAAAGTTTGGGAATGATTTTGGGCTTGGTTTTAACTGAGAAAGATTCAAATGTGAGAGGGCCACATGGTACACTTACTGCAACCCTAACTAGGGAGGACTGAGCTTCTTTCCGGTAAACATTCTTGTATATTCTGATGGCATCCAAGCTGGTCCACTGTATTGTTCTCTAGTCTGAACAGTCTTTGAAGTTAGGAAACTTCAGCTGATACAGAACACCATTCTGCCCATCCCAGCCTACTTACACATTAAGATAATCAACAGAAGCTGACACCAAAGGTAGACAGTTTGACAAACGTGAAGCTGGGCCTCTTGGCGTTGCCTCTGTTTTTCTGCAATGCGCTTCTATTGGTGTTTCATCAAGCAACTGCTTTTCAAGTCTTGCACAAAGCATTGAAAGCCCACTATTTTCATTGGTTTTTCCATCAGTTATATTTCTGGGTTTGTGGCTGTATTTAAAATGTTCATGATTTGACTAGATTTTGGTGGAGGTTGCTTTTCCGTTGACATTTTTATTGATCTTGGTCCTCCCTGTTGTTATTGCTGTATTGTTATTGATTGCATTTGGACCTCAGGATTCCTTCACCTCATTCTACAGACCATGTGTGTGAACTACCATGCACACGATAATGCAACGTGATCAGGAAAGTTCCCATCATTCAACAGAGAGAGAAGCAGGACTGGCTCAACCCATGGGCAGAGCGAAGTGGTGGATTGTGAGAAGCAAGGAACAACGGCCAAGTTTTGCAAGGGTAGAACTTTGTGTGCCATGTAATCTGCCCTTGCCCCCACCCCCCAGTTGTCTTCTTGCTTTAGGTGCAGCTGAGCACAATGCAAGGATTGTGCATGTTGAATTTTCAATGTGCTCCTGAAATGTTCATACAGCTCACTTTGTAATGCTATTATTACATTATATTTTTATCACACCCTTTTTCTTCATGTGAGAAAACCAAGGGGGCAGACTTAGATCAATTTATCCCCATCGGTTTCATGGCCAAGTGGGGACTAAAAGTTGGATCTCCAGGGCCTGCGGTGATATGGTAATTGAACCCTAGAAACTTTTTAAATGTAGTCTCCACAGTAAATAGCATAATAGATTATGTAGCCCTATTATGAGCAAATGCCCTGGAAGGTCATTGAAATAGTACATGTTCTTTTGCTGATATAAATCTGCTGGTGACAAGAGTTAGTGGCTAAGTGCATTTTTTTCTGCAATAAGGCTTACTGGGTTATTCTTTCATTGTCATTGTCATGTAATGTTGTTTCAGTTGTATGTTGAATCATGCCTATGTTTTAACAATTAAACTTTGCTTTTTTATGGCTGTGTTGTTGTTATGTGCTGCCAGGTCATCTCTGATTATGAAAGTCCTCCAAATTATCCTGCCCTCAACAGCCCTGCTCAGCTCTTCTAAAACTAAGTCTCTGATTTCCTTATGGAGTTAATCCATCTCTTCCTTGGTCTTACCTTTCTTCTGCCTTCAACATTCCCTGGCATGATTGTCCTCTCCAGCAAGCCCTGCCTGCTCATGATCTGCCCAAAGTAGGATGGCCTCAGTTTTCTCATTTTTGCTTCTAGGGAAAGCTCTGGCTTGGTTTGATCTAGGGACCACTGTGGTATTTCTGTGACCATGCAACAAATATCGATTGGCTGATCACGGTAATTCTACTGGCAGCCTACACAGCCAGCACTTATACGTGGAAGGGGAAAGGCACCAGCTTGACCTTGGCCTCAATCAGGAATTCTCTTGAAGCAGCCCTGGCAAGGAGGCCATGTCAGAGGCCGGATGAGGGACCTGCCTCCGCCCCTTCCCTATGAGCTTCTGCACCACGTGCCCCCATCTTCCTGAGTAAGCGCTGCACTGATGACAAGGCCAGTGTGGGCCAGCCATGCTCTCATGTTGCCGCTTCTCCCCATATAGCCAGACAGTGCCTGCGGGAAATCTCTGTGACGAAGAATGCGGCCCAGAAGGCAACCACCCCGGGTCACACTGTCCCGCAGGCATCGCATAGGCCTGTGCGAGCCGCTTCCACTCACCTAAGGCAGCATTCGCATGTGCTTCTGTGGCTGCCTTTCACATTTGCAGCCATCACTTGATACTGTGGCCATCAGGAGAGGGCCAACCTCTTTTCTGAAGCAGCTGGGGTATAGGACACAGAAGCATGGGCTTAAATTACAGGAAGCCAGATTCTAGCTGGCATCAGGAAGCCGAATGGCAATGGAACCAGTGACCTAGGAAAGTTGTGGGCTCTCTCACACTGGAGGTATTCAAGATGAAGCCCTCTGAGAGGGAAGGTTTAACCTGGAGCCCTGCACTGAGCAGGGGGTTGGACCTGATGGCCCTCTGGCCCCCTTTGACCCTGCTATTCTATGATGCTATGATTCTAAGCAGGGAAAAGTCATATGTGAGCCAGTCTCTCATTTCCATGCATGCTATGTGCAGAGATCTCATTCTCGTGCTGCAGCTGGTCATGCAGGCTATTCCTTCAATGTGTTTTCTATTCAGATCTCTCCTAGCAAACAAGGTCATTCCGAGGACCTGAATTTGTGCAAAAATGTGTGTGCAGGTGTGCTTGCATATATATATTTGCGCATGCATATATATATATATCTCTCTCTCCACTTGAACATTATTCTGTTGAAACAATTTACTGGCTTTCAATAAAGCCTCTTTAAGATACTTTCTGCTACATTTATGACACAAGCTATATTATTTTAATAATCTGTACTTGAGATATATGGTGATGAGGGAATTATTGCACACCTGGGGAGATAGTGTAATTAGAAAAGTGGCACAGTAGGGGAATAAAAATGATTAAAAAAGCGTGAGAAATTAACCAGTCACTGTTGCACTGATGTTTGCTTTACGTTGCTGCAGGAGCATTCGTGTGAGAAGCAAGAAGGGGAGATGGGGAGGCTGGGAGAGGCAAACTTGTGGCGGTACAAATAATTAAAGTTTCTGCCCCATCGTTTTTCAAGGCTCATGAGGACGCTCAGCCAACTGGGTCAGACAAATGAATCCATCCACACTGCCGGAACAGGAACCTGCCTGAGCATAGCTAATGTGTGGATGGAGGTGGGTAGGAAAATCAGAGCAGGTGTAATTATACTAATGATTTATTGAATGTTTGATTAATTAGAAATTAAACAAACGCACAGTGGCAGAATTGTCATAGCAAATCGCTCAGCTGTTTGGTTAAAAGGTGCTCTTTCTTTCTTCAGTAAAGCAATTAAAGGGATCTTAAATCATGGAAAAGAATTATCTGCAGAGAATCATCTAGGCAGGTGACACTTCCACACTCAAGGGGAAACAGTGTAGTAAAAGTCACTGTGTGTGCATTTCTTTCTCCTCTTCTTGTAACTGCCAATATTTTGGAACTGCAGCAAGTAACAAGTTTGCAGAATTTGCCATAATGTCCTGGTGTGATCTTAAGTGGGCATGTTGTTTCTCTTAATTTCTAATAGCTGGTTCACACACGCTTGATCATTACCGTAGAACTAAAAGATCAATGGCTGATGCTTGTATGGGAATTGAGCTCCACAGCTCCAACACCAGACGGAACTTCCAGTCTCCACAGAGCGAATGCTTTAGCCTTGTGTTCCATTCCCATCCCAATCACTGAGCGTGGAGGAAGAGCTTTATGCCTAAGGCCTGCATACAAATGATGATGAATGAAGTTGCTCCTTCTGCTTTTTCCACATGAGCACATTCCTGTAAGACTCACTGGAGAAGACAATTGTGCCAGGGAAAGTCAAAGGCAGAAGAAGGAACAGCAGGCCGAATAAGAGAGAAGCTGATTCACAGAAGCATAGCAAAAGACGGGGCCTCCTGGGCCATCTAGTCTGACCAGGGAAGCTACGGCCTTGAACTGAAAGCACCCATGCTGGGATGTCATAGACATTTTGGAGTTACCACAGGTCCAAGATGACTTGACAGCACATCAGCACAACAACAAATTCCTGTAAACACCAAGGTGGAAGATTATTTTGCACACGCTGTACCAAGCATATATATTTCTGAATTGCCATATGACAATATACCACCATGCTTTGTAATCCAAAGCAGGAATGCCCCATTTCATTGCATGCTCTTCTTCTGCCCTTCCCCACAAATCAACAGAGATTATGCCATTCTGTGGCAATTTTGATGCTTAATCCAGTCTCTCTCCAGAATACGTGGTACTTCTACCCCAGAAGTACCAAGTGCTCCAACAGGAAACCATTCAATGGCACATTGGACAAATTACTGACAGCAGCTGCCTTATTGTCAAACCTGCCGTACAAATGTGCTGGCAACTCCCCTCTCCATCATTCTGATCATAACACTGGGCTATAATTTCACATGCTTCTCCTGCTACGGTAATTGCCAAGCACCATCTCCACCACATCTTCTCAGCTTGGCAAAGTGAGATTCCATCCACAACCTCAGGCAGAATTCTGACATTTTCAGTGCAGATGTTAAGGGAAGGGTGATGAAGAAATGAGCCAAGGAGAAGTAATCTTGATTAAGCATTTTGAAAGAATGCACACGGAAGCAAAGGGCTGCACTGCTGCATTCCAAGTAGTGATGCTTGTGGGTGCTGTTTGCTCCACATTTCAAGTGAATCAAACTTCCCAGATGAGTTTGTGCATGACAACACAGCTAACCTTTGAACTCTGCATAACTCCAAATGTTTTGAGGTCTTATTAGACAAAACAAACAAACAAAAACCACCACCATACAAAACTGTATATTTTAAAATAAAACCAGTTTGGGAATGCCTGTATGTATTTGAAGGGGAGCTAGAAATGGCACTATAGGGAGGGGGGGAAAGGTTCAAAATATCTCTCTTCTGTCTCCAGTTTTTAAAACAAAGGTCAGTTTAAAGTAGAAACAAGATTGCAGGAGCTTAAGGAACCCACAGGAAACTGGCACAGACCAGAAATAAAGTAATTGGCTCCTTGCCAGTAGAGAGTAATGATAATCAACTGAAGTTTCAGTCCTATATCTTTAGGCTGTGAAATCAAGACTCTATTCATTGAGTCTTGCACTGGGGTCTGAGCAGCTGCTTGTAGGTACAGAAAAAGCCACTGGATTCATCTCCATGAATTTTCTTCCTATTCTCTAGCAGCATGACAGAGCCCAGCTTTGCACACGGGTTGACACGTTCTCTTTCTCAGTATCTGGAGCTCTGCTGCTGTTCCTGCCGACTCCACAAGCACAGTCAATCAGGCTGCAAGGCAAGGACGACTGCAACCCCCATCCTGCCCTGTGAGACCTGCTTTCTCCAGGAGATTCAGGGTTGCAAACTAAGCCACCAAATTAACTCAAGAGTTTCTTTTGCCCTTCTGCACAACCCATCATTATCTGGCAGTGTACATGCCATAACTATTTCCTGCAAACTAAGCCCTGAAGCAGTGGGCTTTGATGTGCAGTGCTTGTTGCTATTGGACCAATCCAGGGCATTACTAAACGGAGAAGGGTGAGGAGGAGGAGAGCATTAGCTGCTGTATAGCAATCATGCCTCTACACGGGCATAAGCACACTTCCAGCTTTGAGGGGAGAAATTGAAAGCACTTGTCATGGAGGGACTCCAGAGCCATCACAGAGAATTAACTCTACTTGAACAAACTCCCACTTCCGTGGCACAGTGGATCAGCGGTCCCTAAGTGAGCTCCTTTAAGCCGACTAAGTGGCTGGGCAAGCCCACACTTACCCTGCTGCACAAAAGCTGCTTGTTTAAAGAAAATTGAATTATTCCTCGTTCCCCTTAAAGAGACTCAGTGAGGCCTGGTCAACTTCTCTGTGTGCAGACAAGGCAGCTCAGAGCCTACCTAGAATTTTTCCATGTACAGAATCAAAGGAGAATTGGATGCATTTGCATTAAAACACAAAGTGAATTAATTTCTCCCCCATCCTTAATAAAGATGCTATTTCATTGCAAAGACTGGTAGAGAGAAGAGATAGACACAACCACCGGAATTTTAAAATGCCCTCATAGTAAAGCTGAGCAATCAAATGAGGCCAGTATGGAGGTGGGTCCTCAAATGATCTAAGCATGATCAATAATTAAGCCTGGCCATTCCCATTGTCTCTCAGCGGGGAACCATGGGTAACCATGGCTGACCAAGTCTTTTGAGAGCTGTCAGTTCTCACCCTCCAAGGCACAACCAGAAACTCTCCCATTCTGTAGCTTCGATAACTGACTACTCTACTCACCTTTACATGGGACCAACTTTGAAGATGACTTTCAAGCTGACTTCTATGGAGGCCAAAACTAGTTACTCTTTTATGAACGTCCTAAAGGGCTCTAAGGTGTACCTATTACAGGAGACTTTTAGAGTCCGACGTTTTTGAAATGGGGTACCCTGACTTTTTCCCCCCTCCTTCCTTTTGGCAGGAGGGCTGCTGCAGTTGCTGAGCAGGTTAAAGGTAGTCTATAAATATTTAAAATAATGAAACAGACCCAACTGCCCAAACAGGTTTATAATAAAGAAAATGCCAACACAAAACAAACACTGAACTCTTTGTGTATATTAAAGCTATATATGTGTGAACAATTTTCTCATCTTTTTCTGCTGGAATTAGAAGAAACATAGAAACAGAGCAAATCACAAGGGGACTCCTGGGCCATCTAGTCTGACCCCCGGCTCCAGCCAGCTCCGCTTACGACATGCCCACCATGTGCATGTCCAGCCTATCTTTGAACATCCTCACGGATGGGGCCTCAACAACCTCTTGTGAAAGCCCATTCCATACCTTCGGGGTCCTGACTGTCAGGAAGTGCTTCCTGGCATCCAAATGGAACCTTGGCTCCCTGAGCTTTGCTCCACTGGAACACATCCTGCCTCCTCTGCAGGGGAAAACAGGTCTTGACCCACCTCTACATGACACCCCCTCATGTAACTATATGTTGCCAACAGATCACAACCTCCAAGACTTCCCATCTTCTCCCTGGTGAATTTGTTTCTATTTGTTTGCTTGTTTTGCATTCACAATTGTCCAGAAATTAAGGATGCAACCCCACATTGAAGATCCAGTGCAGAAGGCATGAAAGATGTGGTAGATATGCCAACAATTCCAGCACAATGACATACGTGCTGGCACAACACAAAGAAGTGATACCCTCTGCCGTTAAAGAAAGGCCTGTCTGTCTAGCAAAGAGACACAAATTTCTAAAGACTCACATTGGTTAAATCCCTTGTGAAATTCAATGCTGAATTGTGTATCCACTCCACAGCACTTTGCAGTATGACTGTAATCACACTAATGTTGAAGCTTCTCAAAGGGTGTTTGCTTTGGACCATCAGCGGCGCTTATCCTCCCAATGTAAACTTGTTCTGCTTAATCCCTTGGAGCTGCCTGGGCTGTTTATTAAAAAAATGTGCCATGATGATTTTTTTCCTCATGATTCCTTCTTGTTTGTTGGCTAGCCTGACCATAAGTTCCTCATCCCTAAGTCTAGAGGCTGAGCTTTGTCTGCCAGATAAAACAGTGGATGAGAGGCCAGCAATTCTGAACTCAGACTTGTTTGTCAAGGTGGCTTGTAAGAAGCACACGAAGATGCTTTGGTTCCTAGAAGCCATATTCAGCCAGCTGACTCTGGCAGCCTGCAAGACACATATGGTGTCGATGGTCTTCCTTTGGACACTTGCCCCTGCCATCTGGCACTCTGAGATACTTTGCCTCCAAGCATGGAGGAGGTGGGATTTCCACTGAGCTGTCAAGGCAAAGAGCTATGAATTCCACAGGGACCCATGAGCATCTGTCCCTGAGGTAAAAATACAGCATGTCCAGGCTAGCAAAAAGGTGCCCCTCCAGGTACTGAAAACTGGATGACAGTTCCCTCTCTGCTGTTCTCCTGGGGCTTCTTGGAATACAACCCATGAAAGAAGAACGTACAATCAGGGAAATTGTAGTTGGCAATTGTAGTCTAATCCCTCTGCATGTCACCGGTTTGGGGAAAGTTGACTCAGAGGGTTGTTCCAGCCACAGGTTCTGTAAGGACTGAATTTGTAGTTGGAAGCTTCAACTCATTGGCTTTTCCCATTATATCTGCTCTTGTTGACAGTGCACCATGAGAACCCTGTGGACTGAATTAAACCAAATCAGACTGTTCTGGATCACCAACCACAGTGTTGCCTATTCTAGCTGGCAGCAAATTCCCAGGGTGTCAGATAAGGATCTTCCCCATCTCTTGCTAACAGACCCATTGCATTGGAGACACCAAATACACTGGACAAAATGGTGAAGACTTGCATTGGCTAGATCCCATGTGAAATTCGGCACTGCATTTTGTATCCACTTTTATAGGACTACTGCTATAATCACACTAGTCTTGTAGCTTTTCAAAGGATGTTTGTTTTAGACCACCAGGACATTTTATATATACCTTGGTGCTATATTTTCTGTTGTGTTGCAATCTTGCTGCAAGAAGGAAAGCAACTATATCTGCTCTGTTACTAAACTCCTTGAAAAGAATGAAATTATGAATGTGCAGGTCAGCAAAACTCAACATTGTAGAAATTCTACAAATCACATCCTGATGTTTGCTCCAAACTGATTACATACCAAATTATGAAATTTGCAAGGTTTTCTCAAAAGTATTCATCAGTTCTGGGCATCTTTCAAATTGCATGCATTCTTCCCCTGTCACCTGAAGCACATTTATGTCAATTTTTCAAATGTATGCATGCTATCAAACCCATTGAAAGAGGAGCAAATCACATTGCAATATATGGAGATATTCACCCATTGTTCCACTGTGTGCTTGGCCCAGACGGTACAGACTAGGTAAGCTCTGATCAAAAGGGAACTGAAACAAATTTCTCATAGATTCCTAATGACATTGCTTTTTTACGTGTGTATGTGTGTGTGTGTCTCATGTCTCTCCAGATAGAAACATAGACACATAGAAACAGAGCGAGTCAGAAGGGGCCTCCCGGGCCATCTAGTCTGACCTCTGGCACCAGCTGGTTCCGCTCACGACATGCTCACCATGTGCACGTCCAGCCTATCCTTGAACACCCTTCAACATCCTTGAAGATATCCCTGGTTTCTTGTTCTTATTCTCTAGGGAAAACATATCCATGGAAATAACACATTGTTTGCATGGACACTGATAAGCATATTCTCCAAGAAGAGAATCCAGGTCTCACTGCACCCTCCACTACCGGATCTGCAAGCGAGCCTTCAGACAGAACGCTGCCCCATGCTTGCAGGGGCGCTTGCTCTGCCCAAGTCATCCTTTGCTGGAAAGCAAACCATTTCTGCCTTAGGAGGAGGGACACCTTCCCCTCTTTTGTTATTCCCCAGACATAAAAGGAACTCGCTTTCCCTTTTGTAGTTGGTACAACACCCTTCAGAGGGCTTAACTGGCCTCAAATCTATGCAGCAAAAACACCTGAGCAAGAAATGCATGGCCCACAAAATGTTTGGGGCCCAAGATGGAAAACTAAATAGGATCCCCCCCACAAAAAAAACTTGCCTCTTCACCTTGGCTATCCAATTCACTGCCCTGCTTGAGCTACGCCCTCTCTTTGACCACTGGCTGGGATCCTTCTTTGTTTCACTGTGCGCACGCACACAGAGTGAATGGAGATGCAGCGACATGGCAAAGTTGCAGAGTGCCTGGAAGCTTCAGAAGGGAGGAGGAGGCCGGGAAGAAATTATGCTCTAACAGCTTCATTGCCTTTTGTTGCTTTCTCTGCCAGGTGCCTAGGAGACTTTAAGTAAATTAGGACCGGTGATGGAATGCTCTACATGATCCTTGAGATATTACAGCTCAAACCTTCGAGCACCAATCGCCGTGAAGGCAAGGGTCCCGCCGCTCGCCACCAGGCAGAAAGGTTTCATTAACCAACCCCTGAGATTTATTCTTTATGATGTTTTTGACATTTACACACAAAATTTTCATTACCCAAAGGTGGGGTGGGGGAGAGAAGAAACAGGGGGAATAAAGGAGCTTTCCTTCGCCAGACTATTAGTTAAAAAGAATGGGTTGGATTCGCACCCCCCTCCCCACCTTCCTTTTTGGGTATAATCATTCCTCATTAGGAATCCAGTGACAACCATCAAGATTTTATCTTCGGAGGGGAGGGACTGACTTTCTTTCCTCTTTGGGGTGAGGGTGTTCTTTCTGATGAAATTAAACCCTGTCCACCCAAAATGAGACTACAGACTCTACATGCTGAATCTTGGGGGGAAACCATGCTGCAAAGCCCTTGTGACTTTGCTGGGGGAAAACCAGCCCCACAAAGGACAGACAGACAGCCAGGCAAATGAAACAAAACACAAGACAATATCTGGGAGGGATGAATCTGTTTGTTTCACTTCCTGCAATATTTGCATTTTTCATGGACAAGTTTGTTTTCTCTTGCTTCAGCATCAGTTTGTGGGGGGCGTTTGTTTGTATATTTGTTCTTCAGGTCTGCATGGAAATCCATGAGCATTTTTGTAATCATGTCCCTCTGATACACTCATTCATTCATTCATTCATTCGTTCGTTTAGAGATTGCAAGCCATTCTGCCTAAGCTCTGCCTTAGCCATTTTGCCTAAGGTGGCTGAGGCCCCACTGGTGCGGGTGTTCAAGGACAGGCTGGACATGGTGGACATGTTGTGAGCAGAGCCGACTGGAGCCGGGGTCAGACTAGATGGCCTGGGAGACTCCTCCTGACTAGCTCTTTTTCCATGTTTCTATGTTTCTAAATCAGCTCAGTCTATACTGAAATGAGAACCAAACTGTTCTCTTCCATATTCCTAGTTCTTTTGAAGTCACAAAGGACTGTACTGACATGTAGGCAAATTACCATTAGACAGACAGATTGGTCTATTTGTGCTCACTGTCAATCTAGCATGTGCACATTCATAAAGAGGTCCCATCCTTGTCCAAATGTGTATTTTAAAGCCCCAAAAATGTATTTGCAAATACGTTTTCACATATTTTTTACAAAACACAGATTGCTATTCAAAGTGATGCATTAACGAATGTCTTTGGTAGCAACATAATTTTGAATTCATTTCTAGCTAAGAATTACATTGCAAAAGTTGAAGAGATTCTGACTCAGAAAGACAATTATGCTCTGAGTTGTACATCAGTCTGGGAAGCACTGATCAGCTTGATTCAGCAAGATGAAATCTTCTGGGCATCTGGAGGTATGCGTGCTGGGGCACACCTTCATCCTCTAAACATGTTTTTCCCTGTTCAAAGGTCCATGGTAGAGGAAAACATGCATGCACAGGAGCTGAGGCAACGACCCTGCTGCTTTTCCGCCTCTATGGACATTTTTCCCTTGATGACATTTTTCATGGTCATGTCAGTCCCAGAAAATGCTGCACCCACTTGATTAGAACTTATTTTATTTTTCCCTCCAGCATCCTTGTACTCTTTCTGGAAGTGAGAATATATGCGTGCCCTACCCTATCATTAGAAACAGAAAGGGGTTCTCTACAGTGGTAACAGGTGCACAGCTTTCTTCCAATCATAACGTTTTCGCGTTGGCCATATATTTTTGTTGATTCAAAAACTATTCACCACAATCGAAAAACCGAATGTAGGAGCATTAAACAGTCAAATAAAAGAGCAACTTGCCCTGACCAGATCTTTCAGTCATATGAGTTGTCTGCATTGTGCAAGTTTAGGTTAAGCCCTGACATTTGAAAATACGGACACAGAAATCAATAGCAATCCTACACGTGACCAAAACAGAGAGTAAGCCAGCTGTGACGTTCTCCCTGACTCTTCTGGGATCCTGATGAAGACAACTGATACAATCTGTGTAATTAATCTGTGTCAGCTGAAGTGATTCTTGTCCTCCCAAAGAAATTGGTCATGAAGATAAGAAGAGAAATTGATTTCCTTGCTCCTCCCAGTTCCTGGGAAGTCCATTGGAGAGGATTATTGGCTTGCTATTTACCTTCCAGCTGACTCTAGTTATTGTTGCTAAGGTATTCTTCCAGGATAAAAGGCCAATCTCACATTAGCACAAAGCCAAACACAGAAGATGCCAGCAAAAGTAGAACAAGTCTAGACCATAGGAATGGATGTTACAGAACTGTTTGCCATTATGGAATCACAGCATGGCATTTTGGAATTGATTGATGGAACCTGTGAGTGGGGACATTTCAGGATTTCATTCTGCCCATGTTTTGAAGTTCACTAATGTGATCCTCACATTCTGACCAAGATTTGGCTCAGACTACAGTTATCCTTCAGATTTCCCCCCCAAATTTTGCAAATATAGTTCCTGGCTCAAGAAAATGCACACATATATCCACCCCCTCCCCTTTTAGGAAAACATGCTTAACCCACACATATTTCTCACCAGTTTTATGAATTTAAATCACATGTGAATTCACATTTGGGAAATACACTTTTGAAGAATGCAATTGCAAAATTCAGGGGACTGCGAATTGTGAAAGATGCCTGTGTTCTGGTTCACAGAGTAGTTCAACAAGGCAACATTGAGAAAGTTTATATTTAACCTGGATTACTTCGTACAACAATCCTATTTCCTTCCATCAAGTCCCCTCTCTAGCCTTCCCCTCATTTCTTTTCCTCTTTTTTTAAGCATTCAGTTCACTTGCACATGCGGACCAAGTCATGTGCATTGAATCCTACAGATGGAAATTAGGACATCCTTGTGCATATGCAACATGGGCATGACCCCATTATCACACACTGCAGAATCCCTGCTTCTGATACAGGATTTATTAACACACGCTCCTGACATTTCTAATGACATTTCCCTCTCTCTGTCTCTCTCTCTCTGTTGTTCTTGTTGCCCCGACCCTAACAAAAATGCAGAGCACTTCACACAGGTTGTTCATGCCAGCATGTTGTGTAGTTTGCATACATTTTGGTAGTCCAACATTTTGGTGCAAAGATCCCAGCAACCAGCATGCATTACGCACTTCCTGTTCTGCCTGCTACCCTCCTGCAGCAGCGGGAGCCTCGGACTTCGGACTTGGATGCCAGAGTGCCATTCAGCCACGCTGTCAGTGGGAGATGATTGGCAACTTCCTCTGTCTCAGTGCAGAGAGTTAAAACAGAGAAACTGTCACACTCACAACACCACCAGAGGACGAACGGGATGCAAAGGATAACGCAGCTGTACTGTCTTGCACTGCATGGGCTCCTCTACTCTCCTCACTGTTTTTTTGAATCGCATCTCTGAACCCTTTTTTGATCTGCTCTCAAGTGCAAGCTGCATCATGGATCCAGGCGGAGGGAAGAGCCATAGCATCACGCTGCTTTGTGTTTTCCCTTAGATTGTTCCACCGTGTCTCCTCCCAGCTCACACACGGCCTCTACGGAGTGGGCAAAGCAATTGTAGCTAAAATATTTCACCAAATTCCCCAACGATTTTCCCTAGGTTGATTCAACAGCTTCTGCCTCTGCCTCTAAGTCTGCTATTGAATACAAATAGTTGCATCCATAAATTGAGCACTATACTAGCAGATTTGTTTGGAAGGGTGGGATGTGAAGCCAACAGTAAGCAAAATATAGTGGAGTTGTGGAGAGTACTGAAAGAAAAATCTGTACATTCATCTTTTTCAGCATGATGAGAAAAAAGAGAACTCAGAAGTTCTCTCATGGGGAAAAAAGAGAATTCTGATGTATTTCAGCAGAATTCTAGTCCCAGTCATCCACAAAGATCTTCAGAAGATGGGAGGTTTCTTAATGGGAACACCAGTATTGGTAGATAATAGCCTGCTCACCCAAAATAGCATTTGTGTTGGTTCTAAATTTCAGGTTAGCATTCTCTTTTTAGTTTAGTTTAGTTTTCCCACAATTGCTGGGAAGCAATCAGAAAAGCCATGTTAAATTCAGGGCACCAAGAAGATGCATCTGGAATTGAAAAAGGCAGGCAGGCAGGCAGGCAGGCGACATTGCTAAAGCACAAGGAAAGCGCATCCCGGATTAATTGTGCATAGCTTCATGTAAAATGTCGTGCAGTATATTATACATGCCTGAGTGTAGTCACGTCCATGGGTACATTTTTCTTCACCTTGTAAAACACTTCAGGATGCCTGCTTATATAATATCACGGACTTTCAGTTGACATCAATATTTCAGAAGAGGTAAAGTGGGTCTAAGCAGTCCCTCTCTCACAAAAGGAATGCCAAATACATGTAAAAATAGACAAGCAAAACACTTTAACCTCGGAAATGCCATGCAGGGAGCAGGTAGCCAAAAGTGAAAACAGGCACATCAGCTGAACTAATTGAACTTTTGTCCTTCATTTGGAAATGCAACTTTATCCAATGTGTGCCCAATGCAAATTCAATGGGGTTTCCTTCCATGAGCAACGAAGCCTTAGGTAGGGAGAGCACATGTTACGAGATTGCTTCTGTCTCTGATCTGTGATTTGTGGAATGTCGGGCACCTTTCATTCCATTGGCCACTCATTGACAAAGTCAGATTTGCATGAACTTGCAGTAGTGTAAATACACACTCCAGAAAGGTACATGCCCTGCCCAAGTAGGCAAATTCTTGAAAAAATGTACATTTTAGGCTTCTACTTATAGCGGCCCTGTGTATTGTGTTAGTGGCTATTATTGTTTTAATTTCTATAACCACACACAAAACACAAGCTAGCATTGGCCCTTTTTGCAGCAACATCACATTGCTGACTTGCATTCAGCTTGTGATCTATAACAATTCCAAGATTCTTCGCATTTGCAGTATTGTGGAGGCGAGTATTCCCCATACTGTCACAATGCATTTGTTTTCTTTTTCCTAGGTGCAGAACTTGACATTTGTCCCAACTGAATTTCAGCCCAGCTCTCCTTGAAACTTCTTTATTAGCTATCCCACCCAAAATCTGCATATTTGATCATCATTCCCTGCACTTCCTCATCCAAATCATTAATAAAAATGTTGAAGAACCCTGGGCCCAGGACTGAATTCTGTGGCACCCCACTAGTTACCTCTCCCCAGATTGAGAAAGTACCACCAATGAGCACCCTTTGAGTCCCATTCTGTACCAACCGTGGATCCACCTGATCTAGCCCACTTTGAGCTAGTTTGCTAATCAGGAGACCATGGGGCTATTTGTCAAAAGCATTGCTGAAGTCAAGGCAGCTTATGCCCACACCATACCCATAGTCCACTAGGTAGACACAAAGTACACAAAGAAGGCCTTGGCTTCCTCATGCAGAGGAGTTAAACATGCCAAAATAAACCCACCGGCCTCCACACAAGACCCCTGAAAGTCCTGAACTCTCAGAATGTTAAAAGCTTGCTAAAGTGCACACCTAAACTGCAGACCAGAGTGGACCGGGGATGGCGGAAGGGTGGTGTAGATCAGTCACAGTCCAGATGGACGTCGAAAGAATGCCAGTGGCCTTGCTCCCAGCATGGCCTAGCAGTGAGGCACCCTCAGAATCAACCCCTGTGGACCACCGGGATGCATGGACCATCCAAGCTCAACGTAGTTAGATTTAGGGCCATACTATATGTGCTGTCACTTTCAGGAATGCAGTCACTGGCTGTTCTCTTCGCCATGTGAGCAGCAGACACAGGGGAATGGCAGCACCATATCACTGCTCTTCCAGGTTTGCTTGAGTTTCCTCCATGGCTGCTCGTTACGTAAGAAGAGTATGTCCATTTATTGCTTTCACGCAGCTGGGACACATTTTGTTTAGCCCTTACAGTTATGGGCTTTGGGAAATGAAGAAACAATCCGAATGGGAGTACTGGGTTTCATCGTTTCCATGGCTAAATAAATGAACTGTAGCTCAAGGAAGGAAGTCTAGCAAAGGCAAGTAATGGGGGAAAGGGTAGGTTTCTAAACCCTAAAGAAATTGAACCATCGAGGGCGCTAATGTGTCCCAAATGTAAGCTCTGTAGCTCAAATGCAATTGGTCCTTCAGTAGATTATAGTTCAGGCATATAATTTAAGGCCCCAGGTTTAATACCTACCATATGTAGGTCAAGGATTGCATGTAGTAGGGATGGAGTGGATTTCTCTCTCTTTCAGATCTGCAAAAGTAACTCTGTTGCAGCAGACATCACTGGGCAAACTCAACAATGCTTGGAAACACAATTTCTGATGCTTCACTACGGTCAAATAGAATCTCATGCATTTGTCTATCCTACGTCCTTTGTTCCTTCCGTAGCACAAATTAATGAGAAATAATGTGCAGGCCTGCAAATGAGTAACTTTTAAATGATCAATTTGCATTTGATCAGATATGTCTATGCTTATTCCTTTTTTGGAAAGATGGCCTTGCCCACCTCCCAGGACTTCAAGAGAAAGGCTTTGGGCATTTATCACAAGGATACTGACTAAAAAAAGTTACTCAGTGTTATTTTCTGAGATATTCATTTTGTAAAAAAAACCAGTCAATCCATGTGGGGTCCTGGCTGAGAATGAGGAAGAAGGATATTCTTGCATCGATCCCTTGAACTTATGGTAACATCAGAAGTGATACCAGAATGTCAAGATTCTGATTTCAAAGTTCTTATAATTTCTGTTAATTAACTGTCAGTCAAGTAGCTAAATACAAATTCTTTGCCTTGTACTGCCATCTTGTGGATACGTAAACACAAAAGAAAAAAAAGACAAAATGCCGTTAATTACTCAAGTCAATATTTGGGGAAACTAAGGCATAATAGTATTAGTCAATCTGAAAATCAACATTATAATCCTTAATATGGATAGAATTATAGTTATTCATGTGGATTATGGAGCCACTGATCAAAATGTTATGAAGAAACTGACAGTTTTGCTTCCAAAGGCAAACCACAGTGAGTCTATGCTAATATGAAAGCGTAGGGTTTTGAGTTCCTGTGGTGGCCTGTGCTGCGGAAGGTACATTGCCAGCTGCTTCCCCATCAGGCTCTCATCTGGCTTATTCGGTGTTCCAGGTCGTGGGACAAGCCACCACGGGCAGAGGGGCCTCCCCTGCAACGTGTCACCCTGCCCTGATGCAGTACCGGCAGGAGAAGGGCAGGGCTGGAGCGCTCCTGTCACCCTTCAGAGTGCCTGGATTGGGTCTCTGATTCTGCAGATACCCTACTTATGCTGGCATCCTATCACCTCTCTGCTATTTGTGGTTCTGGAACCAGAGGCATGACGAAGAGACCCAGCAATCTGGAAAACCGGAACATGAAAAAAAAAATGGAACAAACACCCTCTGACCTGGGTTTTTTTTTTTTTTAATGAAGATGGTTAGTGTTTTGTCCTTTAGATTGCTTGGCGGGAGGTGGCTTTTGCCACCTTTTGGCTTTTGCTTTTTCGTGGCGTCACGGAGGTCAGTAACAATGGACCAATCCGTATGTGTCTGCCCCATGTCACTTTTGCATACATTCTTTTGCCATAAGTCTGTTCTGCCTTATTTCCACATGAATTATTATTAGTGGTGTTTTTAAAAAAACCAATTTATGCACCTTTAAATGCATTTGTAAAATTAATTTTGCTAGGATTAAAACTCTTAAAACTTCATTGAGAAAATCGTGTTAATCCATGCATTAATGTAAGGGGTGCCAATCATGTCAGTTCACAGGAGAATTTTGAAAGACTGAATTCTTTAAATGTCCCTGGAGACCAACCAGTCCATGCCACACAGAGCCCACTTTTGATCCAAACCTATCAAATCAACATGTTTAAAGTTTTTTATTAATTAAAAACCCTCCTTACTTATTTCTGATTTTTATATACTGCCCCATTTCCTAAGTGTCTGGACAGTTTACAACTATTTAAAGCCAACAACAGTTCACATGCAGGTTAAGAACAAGTTAATAAAACATACATTTGAAGAGGCTGCAAAGAAGCAACTCTGGCCCAGCATGCATGGCTCCAAACTGTGGATGCTAAGCTTGGGTTTCAGTTCTTGTCTCAGTGGCTTCTCCTCTTTTCTTGCCTGGCAGTAAAAACATTCTTGCACAGGGAAGGGTTTTGAATTGCTAAAATTCAAAGCTGGAAGGTTCACTGTTCACTGTTCACATATTAAGGAAGCTGGAGGTTCACTGTTGTCTGCTTTCCTCCTCCCATTCATACAAGACATGCTGCCCTTTCAACCATCTGGTGACAGGGAAAATAATATCATTAGGACTTCGCCAGGATATCATAAAATGCCAGAGTTGGAAGGGGCCAAGAAGACTATCAGGCCCAACCTGCTTCTCAAGACCAGACTGCAAGTCCAAGCACCCCTACCTGTCCAGCTACATCCTGCGTGCCTCCAGTGTGGGAGGGCCCACCACCTCCCGAGGCCATTGGTTCCTTTGCTGTGTTGCTCTAACAGTCAGGTAGTTTTTCCCAATGCACTGAGGGCTTCTTGTAACTGGGGCCTGTCGTTCCATGTCCTGCACTCCGGCGTGCTTCAGAGGAGATCCTTGCCTCCCTCTCTATGACAATCTTTCAAGTACTTGACAAGTGCTATCCTGTTTCCCCATACTCTTCTCTGCCCAAGGCTGAATTTGCCCAATTCTTTCAATTTCTCCTCGCAGAGTTTTGTTTCCAGTCTCCAGATCAACCTGAAACTTTTTCCAGTTTGTTGGCAGTTTTCTTAAGCTCTGGTGCCCAGAACTGGATGCAGCATTTCAGATGAAGTGAATCCAGTGCTGAGTAAAGGGAAACTAGAGCTGTGCCTGATTCGGAAGACGTATTTCTATTAATGCACCTTTTGCAACAACATCACACTGTTGGCTCACATTCAGTTTCCAATCAACAATTCCAAGATCCTTCTCACTTGCAATATTCTTGAGCCAAGTATTACCCATCTTGCAACAGTGCATTTGGTTCCCTTTGACATTAGTCCGTGTGGAATTTCATTCCGGTGCTTTCAGCCCAGCACTCTGGTCTATCAATATCAACTGGAATCTTCTTTTTGTCTTCCAGGGTACTAAGTAAACCCTCCCAGTTCTGTGTCATTTGCAAATCTGATAAGCATTATCTACACCAGCTCATCCAAATCATTGATAAAAGGACTGAGCCTTGCCTTTTTATCTCTCCATTGAGCAGGGTCCATAGGGATGAGGAAATCAAGAAACCTGAGCTTATTGAGGTTCTGTGGGGCTCTGAAGAGACGCAGAATGACTAAATTCAGGTTTAAAATAAATGTTTCTCATAAATATTGCCAAGATGTGTTTTCTAGGAAACTATTGTTCAAATGACAAATTATTAAATGCTGAAGTTCTGCCAGATGCCAACAACACATGAGATCATTTGGTTTCAAGACATGTCAATTAGATGAAAAAGAATGAGCTGGGAAAGAAGGGTGTTTTGAAACAGAAAGGCGGGAGAACCACTTTTTTGGGTTAAAAAGTGTCTAAAGTTAATTATTTCTCCAAATTATAGGAGAAAGAACAGCAGTGCCGATGGCACAGATCTTCAATTTAGCATTCATGGGACACCTGTCAAACAAGGAACTGTCGTCACTCCTTTTAAGTGTCCTCTGGACAGTGTCCCATCAATGTACATTCTTTTATTCTTAAAGATAATTAATTTATCCTCACACCTGTATAAGGAAAACCCACCACAAGCCAAACAGCTTAGAACAAAGTTAATACAACTTTTTATGTAGTTGAAACTCATCCGGTAATCAAAGGTATAGTTTTAACGACAGTGTCTTTGAGAGAAACTGGGGCTCTGCTTGCAGGCATGCTATTCAACTGTCATTTAATTTCAATCCCTGATGCTTTTGATAATGTACTCATAATTTAGGCTAGGGATTTTCCTCCCTTTCTTGTATCGGTTTATACAAGCTTTATAATATATAGCCCCTCTAATACAAAAGTGCACAATAAATGGTGGCCAGTGACGAGCGGGGTACCCAGGGCTCCGTGCCGGCACCCGTCCTGTTCAATCTTTTCCGCAATGACCTGGGAGAGGGGTGACTCGTCTGCTGATCAAATTCACAGACGGTACTAAAACAGGAGCAGTGGCCAGAACTGAGAAGCAGGTACTCTGGATCCAGAAGGATCTGGACTGACTATGGAAGTGGGCAGGAGACAACAGGATGGCGTGCACTGTGGATAAGTGCAAGGTCTTGCACTTGGGGCATAGGAATAGGTGTCATTAAGTACAGGTTGGGGGACAAGTGGCTGGAGAGCAGCACTTGTGAAAGGGACCTCGGGGTGCTGGTTGGCTGCAGGCTAAACATGACTCAGCAGTATATTCTCATTCCTTTGTTGTTGACGGTGGGAGCAGTGAATGTGTGCCTCTTCTACAGCATTTGACATGTCATGGTATCAAAAATACCACTTCAGTCTGCCACCATGACTACCATGCAAGATTGTAAGCCCTGCTGCATTCACCGGGGCTTATTTGAGAACAGATACATATAAACTTGTGCTCTTAAGTGCTGGTTCGTCCTGGACATGAGATCTATTGCTTATCAAAAGAGGGATATGTAGAGGAAAAGACTTAAATCACCATCTTTTCTTGCTGAGTTTCTTTATGAGGATATGGTGGAGAACATCTGAATTCTGAATTTAATCAGTGAACTCTTCCCATCACATATATGAAGAGTATTATATATCTGAAGAAAACTCTCCCTTAATTTGGATTGGGTACAGATATCCCTTTGGGTTCTGGTCACGTTGTACCTGTTGACCACATAGCTATTAAGGTTGAGAAGTCAGAAATCATCATCAGTCATCATGAGTCATTACCAACATAATCCATAATCACCAGTTCAGCACAGAAGGACAGCTGAATATGCAAGGATTCAATGACAGAAAGGACCACTGTAGCCCCTCTGCCCCAAGGGACAAATCCGTCAGTATGCAACCATGAGCAAGTAGTTTCAGGCCAGAATCTACTCACTGTGCACCTGCTGAACTCAAACATGGACTCACCTGTGATTTGTGGTCAGCACTCATACATGCCTGAGCTAGCAGTAGAATTAGAGGACAAATGAAAATGCTCATATTTGAAAAGCTTGCATAATAGATTGTATCCTTTGGATGGGAATAACGAGATCCGGGTCCTTGTCCCTACTTGTACATGGGGTTTCCTGGGTGACTTTGGGCTGCGCACTGACTCTCAGCCCAACCTCATAGAGTTGTTGAGAGGATATAATGGAAAGGAGAACAATGCCATCTGTCACATGTTTCTTGCAGAAAAAAGGTGGAGCATAAAAATAATAAGTTAATATCATCCATGTAAGGAAAGTGCATAGAATTGATGCAAATGTTTGGAAAAAATGGGAACCAAAACCTTACATTCCCACACACACACACACACACACACACACACACACAGAGAGAGAGAGAGAGAGAGAGAGAGAGAGAGAGAGAGAGAGAGAGATGGAGAGAGAGAGAGACCTTGGCATGGACTTGAATTGGGATTAGCTCAGAGAAGGGAACTGGAAAGCAAGCTTGAGTTTTACACATTTTCTCTCAGTGCTGCTTTCTCCCACATTTGACATCCAGCCAGTTTATGATGAAATTTGCCAATTTTCATACATTCCTCCTAGTTATACTGGAGAAATTTAAAATCTAGACACCCACATGCCAGATCTACTACCCTCATAATGCCATCTTGAGTGGTTATCCAATAAACTTCAGTCAAATTGGCAGTGCTCAGAAACACCCAATCTTCTGGAACACCCATGTAAGGTGTTTAGAACAAGCAGCAAAAGGGTTCTTTGGAAGTTCTCAGACCCTTAGAGAACCCTCGTTGTGTTTGCTGAAACACTGGAGACAGCATTTCAGCCTAGCAGTCATGTCCCGGAATAGATATGCGGCACATTCCATGGGGTGTTCACAGAGGCATTCCAGGAAGGGCTGGCTGGGCTGAAGCACCAGCCATGAAGGCAGCCGCACCTGCCAAGGGCAAACCCACAGCATGTTTCATGAAACAGGAGGCTGGGAGGAAACAGACCGAGGTGCCTGGCTGGTGGGCAAGGGGCCACCTTGGCAAGGGGCTGTTTGTGTTTTGTTTAGCAGCTCGCATATGCAAACTGAGGATCTGGAATAACAGAGAACTTCCATCTGTGATGAGTCAGAGGAATTCAGAACCAGGAAAGCAATGATGATTTCTGCTATGCTAGGTTTACCAGCACTAGTTTTTACTGGCAGCATTAATGCAACTAAATTTTTAATCATACCCAGCACAGCATTCCACATTCTGTCCTGAAGATCCACAATTTAAAGGCTGAGGTGCCCTGGAAATATCTCTGTCTAGCATCTCAAATGGAACTGGCCTGGTTTGCGCCCTTTGGAAATGAATGCTTAAGGTTTAAAACCACCATATAGGACACATTCACGATTAAATAATGCATTTCCGGTGCATGAGTCATGATCACTTCACAGGCAGCCACAGCCATTCAGTGTTTGCACTGTCCGCTCACGCTCTCGCCGCCTTTCTCCACAGGTGGACCAGGTGCCCATCTGCATGTCTCTCTCTTGCAAGGCCGCAAATGTGTGCACATGCGCACACATATGCATGCGAGAGTGTTACACTAGAACACTACGGTATCCAAGATCTTCTCCACCTTCATCTGTTCTCATGATATTGAATCAAGTCTCCTGAAGAATCATTTCAGTATTCAAGCAGCAGAGATAAATGGCACCATCACAAGGTTTTCTGACCTTGATCAACAAGAAGAAAACTCCAGAGGAACAGTGCAAAAGCTGTTGGGATGCCATAAATCACATTTGGACAGCACATGCTTTATCTATGAGATATGAAGTCCTGTTGTCGCTCATCCAACTGGAGTACAGACCCCTCCCCACACACACACACCAAAGAGGAGGCAATGGGGAGAAGGGAACGAAAGAGGGAAATGTTAACTCTTCCTTTCTTATTTGTGCAAATGTGCCTGTATCAAAATAAAAAGTGTGGGTATGCCGTTTCTTGCACATGTAGAACACCTTGCTAGAAAGAGTAACACATTTCTAGTTCTCATCACACACATGCACACACTTTCCCCCATACTAGGGCTCTGGAAGAATCCATTCTGCCTGCATTTCTAAGAGACGACCTCATGGCCTGGTAGGAATATGTTTATTTTGCTGGTGGTAAATTGCTTCAACTTGTGTGATGCAGCTCTTGGCTTTAAAGTATGTTCCAAAATGCACCTCTTGAGAGAAATGCATACACTATGAATACAAATACTCATGATTTTTTAAAATAGCAGGAAACAAGACAGGAAAGACAGAATGAATATAAAAGCAACATGGGCCAGCCAAACACAGACGACGCAGTGTAAAAATATTTGTAAGGGAGACAGGCATGCACTTGGAGAGAAGCATGTGGACTTTCCAGATTATATTCACCAGAATTTGCCTTAATTTTGGAGTTCCAATTACACACCTTTGTCACCTAACACAGTAAGAATTTGGCATCATTCCAAATTTGGGACCGAGCCATGTCCAATCTGCATTAGCTTTTCAATTTTCTTGATGTGTTGACAAACATCACTGCGTCAAGGTTCTTGGAAGGTTCACCTCATTCAAATTCCCAAATGTTAGCAGTTTTTCCTGATCACCAAGAGTATACATTTTCAATTGCAGAAAATGTATCCTTAAAACATTTTGTGAAATTCCGGTAGTTCAGGCAAGCATGGGTGCATTTCTGAATATGTAGTTCAAGAAATTGTGAAAAAATCTTGAGAACCGTGGTCCTGCCATATCCTTCATTTGTAGGGCTGCAAACAGGAACGTTCCTATGCATTCCTCGTAATTTTTCCTGGATTATTATATGACTCAGAACATTTGCTATCCTACAGCATGTTAGGAAAGCTACATGCAAAAAAATGTATCTATTTGTGGAGGCTAGGTGCCCAATGGATTTGTTCGGGGAAATCGTGAGGGATGTATGAGAATGCTCTCGGGCAGACCAAGCACAGGCTTTGCTATACAAGTTCCAAACATGAGCACAAGCAAGCAATATCTGGCCATCAATGAGGCCAAGAATAGACTGTGCTCAGTTGCAGTGCCTTAAACAAATCACTCTTCTCCCCAATGGACATTTTCCAGCTTTGTGCCATTTGGAAATGAATGAAAACCATATCTGGAAGTCAAGCCTTCATAGTTTGGCATGTAGCTATTCTGTTTCTGATCTGGATACTATCTTTAGTTGTTTTGGATAGACCCTAGAAAACACCTGCAATTATTTAGAAACTCTAAACTCTCTCAGAGGTTTCCCCTTTTGAAAACAGAATGCTATAGAGCTAGCTACCTGTCCAGACTGAGACCATCCTCCTTAAGAAGTGTCTTTCCTGCATTGCAATTTCAAGTTATGCCAACTGCAGATTTGGATGGGTGATATAACAAAGTGCCTCTTGAACAAAGATTATGTCTCTATGGTTTAGATCCAATGAAGACATCATTCATTACATGCTAATCTGTTCTCTATATACTGACCCCAGAGAAAGATTCTTGAAGCCCTTACTATCATGTGGCTACAGAAATCCCTTGGCAGCAACAGTTCCCTTTCTTTGAAGTGACAGTAATAGTTCAATGACACGTGCAGTTGCTTTGTTTGCTTTGGCAGCAAAAAAGACCAGGAAGGGAGAATTAGACAAAATTGCTATAAATTGCATTGGAGATTCAGAGGTAAGTTAAATTTCTGTTCATAGGATATGTATTTATATTTATACTGTTGAAATCCTTAATTTGGTGTTTATGCACATTCATCTGATATATTTGTCATGGCCTTTTACTAGTACAATAAAATTTTTGAATAAATAATAATAAAGGATAATAAGTTTGCAAAAAAATGCTGAACATGTGCTGGTATTCATCTTGTTCCTGATTCCCAGGGTGTTCTGCACAAATTTGCTCAGCAGATTGCATCAACTGCTTTACTCTTAGGAGGAAATCTCCCATCCGATCTCTGCTTGATTTGCAAGTTTCTCATCCACACAAAGCAGAGATAGTAAGCACAAATGAGAACCAGAAGGGCCCATGGCGGCCATCCGGTCCACCCCTCTGCTATGGCAGGATACCAGCTACACCATCCCACTCAGTTTCACCTTGAACGCCTCCACTGTGGGACAGCCCACCACCTCTCCAGGCAGCCGGTTCCACTGCCGTATTGCTCTGGCAGTGAGGAAGCTTTTCCTGATGTCCAGCCTGAACCTGGGTTGTTGCAACTTGAATTGATTATTCCGTGTCCTGCACTTTGGCATCAGCAAGAAGAGACCTTGACCTTCCTCTTTGGGACAGCCTTTGAGGTACTTATAGAGGGATTTCATGTCCCTCCTCCGTCTTCTCTTCTCAAGGCTGAACATGCCCAGTTCTCTCAGTCTTTCCTCACAGGGAAGTGTTTCCAAACCCTGGATCATTTTTGTTGCCCTCCGCTGGACCTCTTCTCATTTTTCTGCATCCTTCTTAAATCTTGATCCCCAGAACTGACAGGGTATTTCAGATGAGGTCTGGAAGTAAGGAGTATAGAAGCCTAGTGCTTAAATGCACTGGAAATTGACCTGGAGTGGGAAGCAATCAATCTTATCCCTAGATTGTTTGTAGTTACAGCTAGGTGCATGCCTTGATGCAAAAGCAAAAGCAAAAAAAAAAAAAAAAGAGTAATAGTGATGATGATGATCATTTTAAAACCCCAGAACTATCCTGATATTGTAAAATGTAGACATTCAGTATCCTGATATGTCAACTAAAATGCTGGATTTAAGGACATGCATTCAGGCCCCATCCACAATTTCTGCAGCAACTCAACATCCAGTTTTCCTTTGCTGAGTGAATACATCTGAAGGGAGTTTCTGTTCACTTTTGCTAGAAGACAAGCCCAAGTCCCAACTGGGATTGGGACAGAATACACCATTCTGCAGAGACCCCTTTGATGTAACATTATGTTAGCATGCAGATGTGCCACTGTACACCAATTAAACACAATCTTTAGGGGTGGCTAAATATTTCACTTTCTCCCACCTTTTAGGGCATCTTCATTTGCATTTGTTTTTCAGCCTCAAATGCTTTCCATTCCAGATATGATGAGGATTTTTGGTAATTTCTTACATGAAAAGAGAAACAGAAATGGAATCTGTATCCATCTGCACTGGCTGAACTCAACAGGCTATTCCTAGGATGAAGAAGACCGTTTGCTACCCTCTTCTACCTAACTTTTAAAGACCAAGAGGTTCTTGGAGAAGGTGAGGGAGGTAGCAAGCCTATTCAAGCTCTATTCTACTCATGGAGAAAGAGAATAAAACGATGCTCCTTCCATGCCATTTTTGGTGCCAGTTCCATGAGGATGTTGACTTCTGCTCTCACTGAAATATTAGATTCTAAAATCTTGGAGACAGCATCTTCCCATACAGGAAACCCACAGACAGGCAGCGGGTGCCAGAGCTCACATGCTCCTCCTCCTTACATGTAGCACTTACACATCAGGAGAACGGTTGCCTAAGTTTTGATTCTGGTTGTCACCTTAGTAAGAGTACACAGAGTGCAAGAAAAAGTCTGTGTCATGGTGCGAGACAATATGTGGATGGTCCTTTTCCTGGGGCTCTTGCATGGTATTTTTTCCTTCTGAAACTCACTATTCAGTTGAGTCCTAAATTGGTTCAGGACCATGGAGTGGGGCCCTCGACTGCTGACCCCATGCCTGCACTTTGCTATTTACAACCAGACGCTTGGGGGACGGCACATATCGGAGGTGTGTGGGGGGCTTGATCCAGGTGGAGGCCATGGCTGCAGAGAGCAAGGGGTGGAAGCCCCCCCAATCCCAGGAGAGGATCTGAATCTGTTCAGCGACGCACAGGTAGGGCATTTTACAACCCGAGGACTGGGCACATAGACAAGATTCCCTCTGCAATGAAGGTATTTGCCGAAGCTGTTGGAACTTTGCTGGACTGCTTTGAAATGATAGTCAATTGTAGCACTTCTCACGCTGGCAAGTTTCAAGCCAGGCTCTCCACTGGAGTCATTTTTATAAGTGACAGAAGTCTGAGGCTTATGATGGCAGAACTGACTTCTTCACAAAAGGCGCACTTTAGGATGAACTTAGTAATAAATACGTGCATAAAAGTATTGCATCCGAATGTACACAGCTCTGTGTGTTCCACAGTGATCTTGCATCATTAGGCTTCCCTCCCCATTTCCTCTTTCTGAAGGTTCCTCGTCTTAACAGCTATGTGGCAGCCACTTGGGAATAATTTAGGAATACTGTTGTTGCATAGAATTTCATTCTACTTTTTTTAGTTTTATAGAGTATTACTAAAATGTGTGAAGCTACTCAGACTTCAGAAAGAAAATACTTCAGATTTATTTATGTACTAAACGAATGTGGAAGGAAACAAAACCAGCAGATTCACACATCTCTGCTGCGTTGGGTTTCCAATACCCTTTGTTCCTGATCCAGTAGAGCAAGTATGAAGAAACCCCTTTGCATAGGCAGCTGCAGCAGACATCTGGAAAGGACAAGGTGGGTACTCAAGACAGACATAGAGAGAGAAGTCTATTGCCTACCCATGGATAGCATTATCATGATCTGTCCACAGTTTGCTTCCAATTGCAGAGAAACACGTCACTCCTCCACTGCCACCCATTCACTGCCTGCAAAAAGCCCTGGGGCCTGTTCCAAGAACTCTTCTAGGCCAGGCCCCAGCCTCAGGTCCTTCAAGCTTGGGGCTTAAGATCCAGATTCTTGCCAAGAATACTTCTCTTGCCCTGTTTTCACTCCCAAATGCAAGTACCTTTTTCTTTGCCTAAACAGGAAAAATGGCATTTTCCAAGCACATTCCAAAAACATACAATTTTTTCATAACTGCATCCCAAATGCACAACAGCACATGAACTTTTTTGGGCAGGTGATGTACATTTCAAAAGTGCATGCTTTTGCAAGTGCACCTTTTCAAACAATTCAAGAATTTCTGGAGAATTAGGAACCTGCTTGTGTTCCACCTGGGGACACTTTTGTCCCATTTGAGCAGAGCAGCAAAACTAATGTGGTCTTACGCAGATCGCAAGTAGATGACTTACTGCTGCCAGGTCTGTAGTTTGGGTTTACCTAATGTGTCCTTAAAAGCAAGGAGACTGGGGGTCCTAAAAGAAGAAAGAACACGTCAGAATGATGTGATTCCCTCCTGGACCACCACTATTTTCACTAGCTGCTGCTTCTTCATTAATGGTGGATAGCCTAGCATGAGAAAAGATCTATTATCAATACATCTTTTGAAACATCGGCACATGTAACAATCGTGCGGCCCTGGGAGGTGACACTTCAGCGGGAGGTCAGAAGGCTGCTTTGCCACCTGCACCATCTCCTGTCACTTCACCAAGATAGTGATTACAAAATAAGGTTGGATTAAGTAGAGAAGTGGGGACAGGCATGCAGGAGGAGTTGTCATCTTTTCCACTGTGAAATTCCATAATTGCATGTCACGGTGACAGAAAGAACAAGGGGGCTGTATCAGCCAAGAGCAGTTGCATTCAAATGGCATGGAAACAGCCCATCAGGTTCTCAAGCCGCGCCAAATCTACATGGATAAGGAAGATCTCCTCTCTTTCTCTCTCTCCACCTCCTTCCCTCATGTGCATGTGATTCCATCATGTTGAATATCTTCAGTGTTTTCATAACTTTAAATATTTCACAAGGCCATGTTTTAGATTCATTTAGCCAAGCTTCTGAAAAAGATTCAAACGCTCCAGTTTGCAGCATGTTTGAAAAGCAGGGAGACTGCTCCACCCACCTCAGGCATACTCTCCCAACTTTTCTTGGGTCAATTCCTCTGCAAAATATTAATAATATGATGGAATAGGAAAAGTAAAGCAAGGAATGAAAGACAAACAAGTATGCAGTGTTCAAGCTTATTGAACCTTTCTGAACTATTCTTCAAAGCCCATTGCATTCCCAAATGTTTTCACCCACATCATATCCACAAATGAGCATTTTTCTTGATATTCACCCCCATGAAATTAAAATGAGATCATGAACTTGTGGTGTGAGCAGGTATATTTGTACAGTGCATGCTTTCCAATTTGAAAGCTCGTAAATGTCAAAGCAAAGGGAAAAGGGGAGCAGAATCACCTCCCAGTTTACATTCAAACTGCAAATGAAACATATTCACATTATTTCGAATGGAAACCAATTCCCATACACCCCCAAGGAACACTGAGAGAGGTTCCAGTTTGGCTTCTGGGTCCCAGCATCACGTAACTGCTAGACAACCGGGTCCAGGGTCTCCAGCCCCTCTGTAACTACCCTGGAGACTCTGCATCCTTTCCCCCCCCCCCCCCCGAAATTTACCAGAGAGGAAGAGGAAGGGTTCCACAGGATGTTGCAGCATGGATATGGGCCATTGCAAACAGTTTATTTATTGTCTGTTTGTTTGTCTGTTTGTTTGTTAAAAGCTTTTCTAACCTGCCCACTAAAAACGGCTTGGGACGACTTACAAAAAATGAACAGTTGCTATAGAATGCATGAGCATCTGGAGACGCGGCTTCCTTGCTTCCCTGGGCACGACAGCCGCACCCACTGCTCCCAGCATGGCCTGGAGCCATTCTGGCAGCAGCGACACATGTCTTGGCCCTCCCTCCCTCCCTCCCTTCGGTGCTCTCCACAGGGCTGCCCCAGAAGACCGCCTGGAAGCTGCAGCTGGGAAAGAGTGATCAGCAAGATGGCAGCCTGGCTTTCCAGACCGTATCAGTCTTCGAACCATTACACTGCTTTCCCATTCTTCTCTGAACCCGGCTCAGGTATCTACAGAGTGATCTAATAGAAGCCCCAAGGGTCTCAGTCCAGCACCGCAGGTTTCCAGGCATGACCACACCCCTTTCTTCTGGCCCCACCCACTTTCTTCCAGCCAGTGCTTCCTTGTTCTTTGCCTGGCTTTTCTGATGCCCATTTTAACATGGCCTTGTTAGCGGCAGTGAGAATTTTCAGTTAAAATGTTCTTTGTTTTTGGTATTTTGAGCTTCTCTTTATGACTTTGGCCTCACTCACCAGTGGAAGGTGCCCCTGACATGCTCTCCTCAACTGCTCTGAAATGGAGTTCAGCCCTTGGGAGAAAAGGCTTTTGCAGCCCCTAGTCCAGTTGGACACTGGGTGAAGTTAAGGGATAGGCCAAAGGGCATCTTACACTGTTTTCCTCCCTGTATACAGATCCCTGATGGTCTGCTCACTTTGTCTTCACCTTAAGGCATAATCTTATGCATGTTTAGAGAGGAAGAGAGTCTCTGGCTATGCTAGGGAATGCACATTTTGGTAGGATTCCTTCCTGCCTGACCATGATGTATAGGATAGCATTGTTACCTGCACGTAGGCAGGTATGAGGATTATAAAAAACTGTGGTGGCAGTTTAATGCTCCCTCCCCTCCCCTCCCTCCCCTGTCCAAGAAAAGAAGTCTGCTAATGCATCATATCCCACAAACTACTCTGTTGCTTCTCTCAGCTGGAAACATCTCCTTTTGGAATCCTCAAAGCAGTCTTCTCCCTGCTCTCTGCTTTTTAACTCTGTTCTGGAAAGGGGTCGCTATGAACCAGTGGCAAAGACCGCTTCCATAAAAACAAGGGAAAGAGGGTAAAATCCAAAAGCAAGAAAAAACAACACCCTTCACCAAATTCCTATCCTGCAGCAATGTCAACTGACCACTGCAACACTGCTCCCAAGAGTAGACCACTGCCTTCACACCATATGCAGAGCCTGGAGGTAGTGGAGGGCCCGGAGGCTAGGACTGTGCAGTCTTCTCTTCTGTCCTGTGATCCAAGAGAGCAGCCAGAGTCCAGCCCAGTATGGGACATCTGGGGCTCTCTCCATACTGTAACATAGAAACACAGAAACAGAGCGAGTCAGAAGGGGTCTCCTTGGCCATCTAGTCTGGCCCCCGGCTCCAGCCGGCTCCGCTCACGACATGCCCACCATGTGCATGTCCAGCCTGTCCTTGAACACCCGCACCGATGGGGCCTCAATGACCTCTCGTGGAAGCCCATTCCACACCCTCAGGGTCCTGACTGTCAGGAAGTGCTTCCTGGCATCTAAATGGAACCTTGGTTCCCTGAGCTTTGCTCCGTTGGAGCACGTGTTGGGAAAATTTGGATAAATCCTGTCAGAAAAACATTGCTTCTGTGTGCTTTTGCATTGTGGAAGCAATCCTGTACTCCTCAAAAGCACCAGCTTTCCAAGCTAAGTCACTGTTTAAAATGGCATTCCTCCCCTGCTCCTTTCTTTCACCTTTAGCTGTAAGCTACAGTAGACAGGTCATTTAGTCCAAATATACATTGTATACCTTCACAATTATTAAATAATCCTCACTGGAATTCAGAATTTACCAGGAAGTATCTTTTGCAAGCCCAGAGGGCTTCATGTGCCCTGGCCATTCAGATGCATTACTTAGGATTTGAGTCTAGATGAGCTTATGAGTTCATGAATAGTTTCTCAGTAGCTTGAATTTACATGTTTAAGCAGACCTGGAGATGGGTTCAAGGTACTCAACTAAAGTCTCAATACACTGCAATTAGAAATATTGTAATCTCATTGTCACTGTGTGATTGACTGACATTCCTTTATCTGTTCTGTATGTGATGACCTCAGAATCTTATTGTAATGTCTGCATTCTGTCAACAATTGCTCTGTACCTGTGTACATGACTGGGAGGGTATAAAATACCCTGTAGTTGTATTGAAACTTTGCAGCAAACTTACCTCTGCCCGCCCGGTAATGCATTATCGTGAGTCTACCGCGGGAACCTGGGCCAAACAATAAAGCCACAGATGGTCTGAACGCTTGATCTTTTCCATGAACCCGAGTTTTATTGCCTCCTCACGAATTGAAATTCTGGGATTTTCTGGCACACGTCCTGCCTTCCTCTGTAATTTGCCACCTGCATCCCAGCTATTCCAAATATGCCATTTGGCTTCTTCACTGGTGTTTTCAAGGAGGCTCTCTAAAGTGCTGCAAGGCAGCACCACAAAAATTCTGCTGTTGGCAACGGAGTCACAACTTTTGCTGCACATATCAAATCCCCCAGAAGATCATGCTGGGCTATGGAGCATCACTGCACAAAAGGGAAATTTTCTAGTGGCTCCATGGTGCGGCACTCCTCGTGCTCCATGGTGGTTTGTGCAGGTGGTGGTTTGTGTGGCCCCTCACAAAGGATGGTGGTTTGTGTGGCCCCTCACAAGGGATCTTTCTGCTAAGCCTTCTTCGTGCCAGCCTGTGCTGCAGGACAGGGAAATGGCATGCAGGGCTGCAAATGCCCTCAAACTACAGAGCGAGGCTGCTCATTAATAGTATGTGCACTGGTTGTCTCCAGGAAGCACCGCTGAGGTTGCCCGTGCAGGTTGACTCAGCAAAGGAAAAGGGAGCCTGATTGGTGACTGGGCAAAGCCGAGCGGCCCCCAGACCGGTGATCGTGCCACCAGGGTGCTTACTTATATATATCAGATGGGAGCATGTGGTTAGCTGCACAATTGTCCCAAAATCAGTAATCCCAGCAGAAGAGTGGGAACCCCACACCCATGACCATTTAGCGCTCTTCACCCAAGTACAGAATACTGAGGGGATCACCCCTGAAGCTGGTCACTTGAGCGGGGCTCTTCATTCCTTTCTGTACAGAAACTTGTGGGTTCCAACCAAAATTTCCTCCTTTGGGATGTTCCCAGTGGGGCAGTGGAGCTGGATCTCATGAGGCTATCTGGTCTTGTTAACTAAGCAGAGACAATGACATCATCTCCTGTCAGACCCCCTTGTTTGAACTGAGCTAAGTTGTGATCCTCACCATATGTGGAGAAAATGCATTTACCCTTGTCCTCTGTTGCAGTGCAAAGAATTTTGGGTTGGCTTGATCTTCAATGAACAAAAGACCCTGTTAAATTTAGAAATGGCCTCTTGGTGGCAGGGAGGAAAGCTGCTAGATCTTTTTTACTGGGATGGATTGACAGAGCTGCCTGCATTTTTGGACTCTCCCTGGAGGCATGGAAATGGGAATTGTCACAGGAGCATCTGCTCTTAAAAGGTGTCACTCCACCACTGAATGCATCAGACAGGTAATGAGCTGCTTGCAGCCCCCTGCTTGGTTATTTATTCTCAAATCGAGGCATCCCTTGAAGGCATATTCTGTTTCTATTCCTCAGTCCATACATCCCCTGTATTCCTGTGTTCCTTTCAAGCCATCTAATATATCTGCTCCTTCACAGTTTATCCGTCTTTCTTGACTATCTAGGCACATGTTGTTATATTCGTTTTACAGGGGTGCACTGGTCTTGAGATGTAGCTGACATTTTTATAGTAAAACACAAAGAGAAATGGACAAGAAATATAAAATGTGCTCTGAAAGGGAACGGGAAGAAAGGAGAAATGTGTTTCTAGCTTTTCTGCACCGGCTTAGTATTGATTCCAGCTTCCTGAGTATACCCTAAAGCCTTGAGATAATAACTTGGCTAAGATTAGGACCCACAGGCTCCGAATTGTTTTGGAGCCACCTACTTAGTACTACTTCATCCCTGTGTAAAGGGGGAGACCCTGCTGCCCTCCCCCTACCCAGTGCAATAGACATCAGGACCATCCATAGCCATACCGTCCAGCCTAACGTATGTTTCAATTGTACCTCCATCCATCCCTTCCACTGGCCTAATTTGGGGAGCACAGTGGGCAGAACTAACTTGCCCCAACCAAGAGGCCCATAGTTGTTCACCAAGCCCTTCTGGCTCTACTGGAACTGATGGACTTGTTAATAATAAGGCCACACTGGCGTTTCCCCCCTTTTTGCCTTAGGACTGATGACAGCAGATCTGCTGAGGTGGCAGCAGAACACCTGTCCTGGGCATACCCCCCATCCTTTCTCCAGTGAAGCAGGCTGAGAGTATCTTTGGTGTGTGGCTGACTTTGGCTTCTATTTTTGTCCATATGGATAACTGATAAGGGAGACCATATAATGGTTTCAGGTACCCAGTTTTCATTTGAATCACCCATTTCCTTTAATTCCAGTTATCCTGGAAGCTCATTAATGATCATTAATCCCCAAACCAAGGCAATGTTTGCTAGACTACGAGCATGGTGATCTTAGAGGATAACCTAGGACCTCTTATTTTGTTAAGGAAAAAAAATACTAAAATTTGAAGGATGTTCCAGTCCTATACAGGACTCATGAATCCCTGGAAGCCTTTGTACTGCTATGGTGAAAAAGGTAAGCCCACAAGTCAATGAGGCATCCCATGACATTGCTGCCTATTATGAAACAAGCAAACATCATCTGGCCAGATCCTAGTTAAGGAATGGATGAAGTAACATCAGAGCTCAGACTCGAAAGAAAGCACGGTAACGCTAGAGATAGTGACAAGCAAAATACATTGTTCAAATTAAACCTACAGCTGGGATCAGAATATCATTTCCTGTAGACTGAAGAACATTCCGAGGATGCTAATATGTATGTATGTGTATATATCTGGCAAGCCATGAACACTCGCAAAATCATAATTTTACAATTTTTAAAATACATGATAAAAACACCAGAATAGCACCAACAAAACAGTAACAAACTTGCTTATAACTCCTATGTTCACACGCACACCTAAATGGTATCTTAATGATCACAACACCGGGGCTGGCTGACTCTCTATGGGAAGGTTTCCTGCAGCCAGGCAACCACCACCAAAGAAGCTCTGCAATTCAAGGACTCCCCAAGGAGTGTCTCCCATTAAATTCCAGGTTAGTTAGTTCGAGAGAATTGACTTGACCCTAAAAGACTCGCAATGCCTGTGGATCAAACCACCAAAACTGTCCTTATGTTCCCTTCTGAATATTATTCACTGCTGCCTGTTCATGGTGCTGCATGCAATATAATGGGTAGCTCACAAGAGAGATAAAACATTTTAAAATATTTTATCATTTTAAAAACATTTTAAAATAGCTAATATTTAAAAATATTAGCTATTAAAAATAGCTATTAAAATGAAATATGCATGGGTTTAGGTTTAGAGGATAATTATGAGGCACATATTATTTTTCAGGACTGGATGAAAACAGAGGCACCAAAACCCCTAAAGATGACATGGGACAAACCAGCCTGAGATGACTACTCCATAACGAGGTCACTTTTCCACAACTGATGCCCTTGAATTCGCTTCCACCTGCAACTCCTTCCAAGAAAAATAGACTCGAGAGGGTAAGGGGACTTTGAGGGGCCTCTTATTGGGTGGACAGAGGTGGGGTGTCAGTAAGAACAACTATGCCAACAAATGTGCCACAGGATCTCCGGATCAGAACCAAAGTGCCACCATTTTGAATAATGTCAGTTTGTTCCATACAGATTGGGATATTCAAGTAATATCCAGTCAACAATAATTACATAATTGACTGGAAAAAGTTTGTGAAGTGCAATCACTACATCACCAGAATCTCTGTCTATTAGGAGAAATAAGATGCAGGTTTTAACAATCCTATTCACAATCTGACCTAAATTATTCATTTTAAGTGTAACTTATTTTGATAGACACAACCCATATGTGCTTACATCTTTCCCACGGAAATCAATCATACTTAAAAGTGCTTAACTCTGCCTGGACTGTGTCTCATGAATTCAAGACTGAAATATTACTCCTCTGACCCATGTGAACTGAGGGACACCTTTGATTCCATAAAACATTGCACAGTCTAATCAAAATTCCAATCAGCATCGCAGCAGAAAGTACCAAAAGCAATTTCAGAAACAATTTTGAAAAGAGACAGTGAAATAGTTTGGCACTTTTTAAGCCCTCTAAGAGTAGATTTAGTCTGGGCCTGGGCCACAATCTAAGGATCTTTATTTTACTTACCAGTGTTAGAATGCGGATTCAGTCCCTTTCTTTGTCAGTTTAACCACTAACATTCTCCTGTCCATAGACAATACTGTGCAGTCATCACGCAAAGGTGCACAGGGCTGGGTTTCGTGGCACCCAACACCAATTTCACACAAGACACACCATACTGGTTGAATCCATCCTGAGCGCGAGGAAGGGGCGACCTTCCCCAAGCTGGCACCCTCCAGGCATTTTGGATTTTCACTCCTAGCATGTCCACTCAGCAGAGTGAACGGTTAGGGACGTTTAGAGTAGTCATTCAAAATTCCTGGGGGGCTGCAGCCTAGAGACAACTGTTTTAAATGATCTTCCTATATGCCCAAACTCATCAATGAAAGAAACAAATCTGACAGAATAGAAACAGTTTCATTTTAAAATCCCTCAGAACAAGATATATCAGGAAAAGGAAATGATCTCAAAATGCAGAACTTACTGATCTTCCCTCTGTTTCTACACAAGAGCTGCACTCCACTTTAGAATCCTAAAAATAAATCAGAAAGCAACTGATTAGCAATTTTTAAAAAGTCTATTTCCCCAGAACCCTGATGGATAATGTTAAAATAACATGGTGGTTGAATGTTGAGTGCAGTGTTGTGGGTGATTATGCACAAACCGCTGGCATCACATGGGTTTTTCTATATAAATGTACCTTCAAACTTATATTTCTTAACTTGAAATGACTTCAGGTAAACCTGGTAAGAATCTCATGTAAAGAACATTGAACCCGGCCCTTAAAAATCACAAAAACCGATCAAGAACCAAAGGAACAAGAAAGGCCACTAAACACAGAAGCTTCACGGGCCTCATTCAGACATTGCATTAAACTAGCGTATGGTGTTTCATGAATGATCCGCAGGATCAAGGTTGCATTCACCCCCTCTGGTGCAACCGTGAAGAACAGTTTGGAGGAGACTTCTATTGTAAACTCACAAGTGTTGCTCTTAAGGTCTGAAACCAGACAAACTGGGGGTAGCCTTAGCTATGATTTAAAGTAGGGAGAAGGTGGATCTGAATTGACTGGTAGATCTTCCCTTCCCTTCCCTTCCCTTCCCTTCCCTTCCCTTCCCTTCCCTTCCCTTCCCAAGCATTCACACCTTTTCTGTGGGAGATTGCCAAGTAGCATTCACTTTTGCTACTCAGATCAAATCTCTAGGATCATAATTCTTTGATACTAGGTAGGTTTATGTCCTAGACCAGGACACTGAGAAAGCAAGCTAGACCCCAGAAGCCTGAAGTTTGTTCCTCCTTCGATTAGGGCAACAAGCCAGCTCCACTCCGTGGTTTGCAACTCTGGCCCCTTTCCCAAAACCATGCTAAAGATTAGCCACATGCTTGCTTTTGCTGGGAGCAAGGAGGAGGACAATCTTGGGTCACTGTTCCCACAGACTGCTGGCTGCATCCCAGACTGTTCTTCAGAATCAGAAAATGAAACTGATTACAGTGGGATGGGGAGGATGGACTAGATCAAGATTCTGAGATGGAGGCAGCAGACACGATGAGCTCAAGACCAGGCGCTCTGCTTTGCCAGGCAGCCTCTGGGAACAAACACAGCGTACAGCCAGTGGGGAAGGGGCTCTGAGAATGCAGGCCATCTCCCCACTGCCATCACCCTCATAATAATGCATAAGCGGAGCAGGAGACCCATCCAAATGAGCACTACATGGAGAGAAGGCATGCTTGCCTACCAAAGTGATGGGGACCAGGCATAAGGAGAGCGCCCGAAAGTGAGCACTGAACTGGATTCAACAAACTGCTCTGTGCATGTTCAGAGGTCTATTCTGGGTGATTTGTACTTAGAAGCAATAAAGAACGTATTCCAAGGAAAACGTTCTGTGGCTTTTGACTGTTTGAAGGAGGAATGGCTCATGACAGCTTTTGGGCGTATCAACAAACCAGAGTTAATTAAAAATGTAAGTCTGATCTCCTCCTCACAGCTGTGCCACAAGGGAAGGAAGGATTAATTTGGGTTAGAGTTTCATTTCAGTTCACTTTTGATAAGAATTTACTAAAAGGTATGCATTCCTTCAGGTCTGAGATGGAAGGAACTGAGGATGCAAGACATTCAAATGTTGAAGAAACAGAAACTGCCCAATTTGTTCAAGCAGGGAAAAGGCTTTAAATGACAAGTCTACAAATGCCTAGGTTTGAATCCCTGTGCACTGAGTCATAGAAGTGCTGAATTGGATCACCAAATGTGTGTTTGTTTGCTCTCTGTTTTCCATTGCACTTTCTATTTTGCTTTTTGTTTTGTGGTATTTTTCCTCTTCCTCCACCCCCCGACAAGGTCCTCATCTTTAACAGCTACAGTCAGGCAGGTGCATTAGATTCCTTTCCATGGTGGGCCTATTGTACCGAACCTGTTGGATGAAATTGGCAGAGGCATTGGGGACTTTCTTTCAGGGCGTTTTTATAAGAATTTGCCATAATTCACAAATTCCTTCATATTTGCTACAAAAGGAACACATTTCGGCTAAAGGACAAAAAATGGGAGAAGAAAGGACAAAAAAGGCAGAGGAAGCATTGCAGAGTCTATGGAGCTGTTGGACCTCCTAAACTATGGCCAGGGTAAAGGCACACCAACGGCCAGCCATGTTCTGAGAGCTTCCAAATGCAGCGAGCCCTTTCACACACAAAAGCGGCTGGATCCTTGAACATTAAGGGGAAGGATGAACACATCAATGAGCTGGGATATTATGCTGTTTCCATCTGCCGCCACACTACTAACAAAAAGGATGCCATCTGGTTGACAAAAACACAAACAAAGCTACCACAGAACACCTGCCATATTTGTAACTTAATTCAATATGCTCATGTCACAGTTAATTTACTGAACGTTCGCCGTTGTTCTTCATTTCCCCAAGCTCCTTCTCAAGAGAATGCAGAAGGGCCAACCTTTCCGATACCGGAGGGAATCCGGGGTATTTGTTAACAGTACAGCGAGTCACAAAAAGGGCACTTCTTCCAAGGGATGGATTTATTTGTTCTGGTTGGGAAGGACGCAAACATTTGCCAGGCATCGATGGAGCACACCTTTCTCCATAAGGGAAGTTCACACAATGGCCCCCCGCCACTTTTGATGTTAGCAAAATAACAAAACAACGCAACAGGAACACAGGAAGCACTGTATCATTGCTCCTCCCACTTCAGACACAGCTACTGGAATCTCGGAAGTGTCTTGGAATGCCAAGCTGGAGGGAGCCATGGTGACCAGTAATTGGCTGGAAACTTTCATGAGATCCCCCTTTGTCAAAGAGATAACTTAGAATGCTGCCTTTGTAAACACTCTGATATCCTACTTATTTATTTTTATTATTTTCTGAGAAAAACTATAGGTCACCTTTCAAGGTAGGAGCCCTCTCAGAGCAACCTACAACAATAAAATAGGTATAATTCAGTGCATATGAGACAAGGATATAATGATAAAAACAACGAATTTGAAAGGATAGAAACTACAACAATTGTTCCTTTAACCCAGACTGGTAAAACACAATCAGGGCCTTCCAAAAATTGTGTGGTCGGATTGCAGGGAAAGCCATATGAGATGAGACTGAGGGAACTGGGTCTTTTCAGCCTGGAGAAGTGGAGACTCCTAGGGGATCTGTTGGTGACATATAGGGACGTGAGGGTCAAGACCTCCACCATGGAGGTGGGTCGAGACCTGTTTTCCCCTGTGGAGAAGAGCAGGGGATGTTCCAATGGAGCAGAGCGCAGGGAACCAAAGTTCAATTTGGATGCCAGGAAGTAGGATCCTAGGGTATGGAATGGGCTTCCATGGGAGGTGGTTGAAGCCCCATCGGTGAGGATGTTCAAGGATAGGGTGGACATGCACATGGTAGACATGTCATGAGCAGAGCTGGCTAGAGCTGGGGGTCAGACTAGATGGCCCAGGTGACCCTTTCTGACTCTCTCTGTTTCTATTGCCAATATTTTTAGCCAGCGTTTGGCATTCAGTTTTCTGTGGTTCCTTCCTGCTGCAGTATTAAGACTGGCCAGCAGATGGAGGCACATGACCATGCAATCTGGCTAGGCTGAGTTTGCAAAACCCAGCAGTTTTAAGTATTCAATTAAACAGCAAATTGCATAACCGTCCAGAACAATATGGTAATTAAGTCTTTTTAACATATTCTTGAAAGGCATTGGTAGAACTCCTATTTCTTACTGAAAATATATAGGAATGTACGCACAACCTTCCAGAACAAGTCCAGCTTAAATAAATGGCGGGGAGGGGGGGTGAGTTGCATGCAGAGAGAATCTAGCTGCAATTCTCCATGTTCCCATGACCTCTCAATTGGATTACTGCTCTGTATGTGGGGCTGATTCTGGAAATGTCAACTGATCCAAAACAGGGCAGCCAGATGGTTCATGGGGACAAGAGCACATTACAGCTGCCAGCTGAAGTCTGGGGCCAATGCAAAGTGCTAGTACTAAGATTCAAAGCCCTAAATGGCTTGCGCACATGTTTTTGAATGACCACCTCTTCCATATATGCCTACTTGGACCCTGAATTGATCTTTGGGGGCCTTGCTCCAGCAGCCCCTTCCAAAAAAAGAGCAACTACCACTCTTGTTGTCAAATGTATGTTTGTGGGTTTACATTTTGTTAACCACCCCATGAGCCTCAGCTTTTGGGTGGTATGGAATGAAATGAAATGAAATGAAGGCATCAGTGTCCACTTCTCACAGCTCAACAGCAGGGCATGTGCAGCAGAACACTGCATGTTTTAAGTGTAGGCCAATGCAAATTGCTCAAGGTAGTTTACAAGATTGCAGGGAATGCATGTTATGTGGAATTAATCAGAAGATGAGAAAGCCAATGTATCCCCCTGCTGGGAACAGCCACTCAGTGTGCCTACCGGCAAGAAATTGGGAACAGGGCCAAAGCAGCAAAGAGCAAGGCCTACGCTCAGGAGGAGCTGAAACGCTAAAAGGCGTGGGCAGATACAAACGATGACCGGGGCACCGTCTGATGTCCCGCAGCGGTTGCCATCAGCCTCCAACAGCAAGGCGTGAAGCACGCGGGGGGCATCTCCACTGTCAACCCACCTCCTGCCCTGCAGTTTTTCCAGAAGGACAGTCTTGCTCAGTCAGGTTCAGTGTAAGGGATAGGGAAGAAGGGGTCTGCTCTAGAACTGGTGCAACGCCACAAACCCAGCCTGCTCTCCTTCCCACCCCTAACAGACCCCTTTCCTCCCTCCAAGGCCTGGCTGCAACCATGGGGGGGGGAGACCCAGTCTGCTTCATTTGTGTGGGGTGCTTGCAGCAGAGTGGGAACTTGGGCCTCAGAGTCCAAGCAGCCTGGCCAGAGGACCTCACTGCATCCCACTGTAAAAATCTGGAAGAACACAGCATTGCATCCTACAAGTGCAGAGCAGAGACAGGCAAATTCTTCTGGCGGACTTTGCAGCAGGACAGCTGGCATGCTGGGATCCTGAGGACCAGGTCCTTTTAAAAATAAAGAAAAATAACAAAACTAGACAACTTCTATCTTCCTATGCACTGGGAGTCAAAAGTAGTACCCAGAAGGTATAATACTACCAGTGTCAATCGCTTTGCCCTTTCTAATTGCACCCAAAAGTGTGTTTCAATTTTACCCAAATGTGATAAGGCAAACGTGCACTTTTTGTAAAGATTCATTAAGAGGGCCAATTAAAGAGTAATTAATGCACAGATGCAATAATATGAGTCTAATTTAAAGATGCAATACCTGCTTTATTTTTAGACAGTCATTTAGATAAAGTCCAATGACATGAAATGCAAGTAGATAAATAGGTACCACCTGGGTGCGAAGGTATCATGCTGGGCACATGATCCAGGATCGCCTTC
>NW_025336599.1:1530931-1534170 GCF_004798865.1 Varanus komodoensis
GAGGGAGGGAGGGGGGGAGGGAGAGAGAGAGAGAGAGAGAGAGAGAGGGGGGGCGGGGGGGGGGGAGGGAGGAGGGGTGCATGTTTATATAAGATTTCTTATCTTCACTAAGTTTTCCATTCTGAGTAAGATGTCTGGGCATTAAAGCTGAGGTCATTGCACTAGATTTCATGCTTGAATACAAATGTGAAGAAATTCCTATTTTAATATGAACTGAATAAATCCACACTTTCAGGGTAATATATGAACGGTACAAGTATCTTTCCATTTTGCACACTTTCTTTTTGCAAGTTTGCAAAAAATTTTTAGCGCAGTTCTCCAATCAAAGGCAGTGTACAGAAGTGCATTGATTATAAAAAATTGTACAGAAAATGTGTACATTAGATAAAATTACATCCAGAAAACGCATTGTGGAAATGATTGCAAAAAAAGTACATTAGAGTAAATTACACACTAAAATGCATATGAATTTTCATGCAAACTTGTTTTAATGCAAAATCATGTGCAAATAGGATGGAAAGAACTTATGCCTGAAAAGATGTGAACATTAAAACAACTGAAGCAGACGGATTTGTTCATTCCTGCTATAAAAATGATCCTCAATATACATTCTTTATTTTTACCATTTCATTGGAGTCATTGCAAAATGTATTTCGCTTAAAACAAACTTATTGGGGGTTTATCTTAATCTAAAATCAAATTAGGAGAAAGAAAAGGGTAAATATATTTCAGAAGCATACACAAGCTGCAGTTGCAGCCACGTTAGCTCAAATTTTAACTTATAGCAGGACTGTGGGAATGAAAAGGGCACATTGTGATTTTAACAAGTGAACAAGAGTATGAAGGAGAAAGGTATTAAAGGAACGTATAAAAGGATTCCTATCAATCATAATTAGGAAATAACTTTACTTAATCATGTCACTTTGTCTGTCTTGTCATTATTAAAAATTAGCTGGACTCAGACATGACAAGCCTGCTTTGTAAACCTTCTAGGAAAGCACAGACATCGCTACACCAAAGGAAACTGTGTGTTTGGATTGCCTAGCCTTTACGAAGTTTGCATTAACGGGTTGCATGACAGATAACCCTACAGAATGAGAGCAGCAGAGGTCAGCCAATCCAAACTTTATTGACCCAGGCAGAAATAAGCTATCAGTTTTTTTCTTATCTCACAGAACTTCTGCAATACTCCTATTATTCACAGCTAAAGAGTTCTAAGGCACCTGTCAAATTCTGAGTTGGAGAACTTACCAAGGTGTACCAGGTCAAAACCAGTGAAAGAAGTATTTGGGGATCAAGGAGGGGGCCAAATGCAGTAGCTCAGCCAGAAAAATCTTTTAATTCCTATTTCCCTCTGTCTCTAGTAGTGCAAATTTGATTTCTATAATGTTGTTGTTGTTGTTAGTCGCGAAGTCGTGTCCAACCCATTGCGACCCCATGGAAAACATTCCTCCAGGCCTTCCTGTCCTCCACCATCTCCCGGAGTCCACTTAAGCTCACACCAACTGCTTCAGTGACTCCATCCAGCCATCTCATCCTCTGCCGTCCCCTTCTTCTTTTGCCATCTATTGTTCCCAGCATTAGGCTCTTCTCCAGGGAGTCCTTCCTTCTCATTAGGTGGCGAAAGTATTTGAGTTTCAACTTCACTATCTGGCCTTCTAAAGAGCAGTCAGGGTTGATCTCCTCCAGGACTGACCGGTTTGATCACCTTGCGGTCCAAGGGACTCGCAGGAGTCTCCTCCAGCACAATTCAAAGGCCTCAGTCCTTTGGCGCTCAGCCTGCCTTATGGTGCAGCTTTCACAGCCATACAATGCAACTGGGAAAACCATAGCCTTAACTATACGCACTTTTGTTGGCAGGGTGATGTCTCCGCTCTTTAGTATGCTGTCTAGATTTGCCATAGCTTTCCTCCCCAGGAGCAAGCGTCTTTTAATTTCTTGGCTGTACTCCCCATCTGCGGTGATCTTGGAGCCCAGGAAAATAAAATCTGTCACTACCTCCATTTCCTCCCCATCTATTTGCCAGGAAGTGAGAGGACCGGATGCCGTGATCTTAGTTGTCTTAATGTTGAGTTTCAAGCCAACTTTTGCACTCTCCTCCTTCACGCGCATCAAGAGGCTCTTTAGTTCCTCTTCACTTTCTGCCATGAGAGTGGTATCATCTGCATATCTGAGGTTGTTGATATTTCTCCCAGCAATCTTAATTCTGACTGGTGATTCATCCAGCCCCACCTTTCTCATGATGTGCTCTGCAAATAAGTTAAATAGGCAGGGTGACAGTATACAGCCTTGCCGAACTCCTTTCTCAATGTTGAACCAATCAGTGGTTCCGTGTCCAGTTCTCACTGTTGCTTCTTGACCCGCATATAGGTTTCTCAAGAGACAAATAAGATGGTCTTATTCCCATCTCTTTAAGAACGTGCCACAATTGGTTGTGATCCACACAATCAAAGGCTTTAGCATAGTCAGTGAAGCAGAATTAGATGTTTTTCTGGAACTCCCTAGCTTTCTCCAGGATCCAGCGTATGTTGGCAATTTGATCTCTAGTTCCTCTCCCTCCTCAAAATCCTGCCTGTATTTCTGGTAGTTCTCGGGCCACATACTGCTGGAGCCTAGCTTGTAGAATTTTGAGCATAACTTTGCTAGCATGTGAAATGAGTGCAATGGTGCGGCAGTTTGAACATTCTTTGGCATGGCCCTTCTTTGGGATTGGAATGTAAACTGACCTTTTCCAATCCTGTGGCCACTGTTGAGTTTTCCAGATTTGCTGGCATATTGAGTGTAGCACTTTTACTGCATCGTCTTTTAGGATTTTGAATAGCTCAGCTGGAATACTGTCGCCTCCACTAGCTTTGTTGTTGCTCACACATTCCAGAATGTCTGGCTCGAAGTCAGTGACCACCCCATTGTGGTTATCAGGGACATTAACCTCTTTCTTGTATAGTTCTTCTGTGTAATCTTGCCACCTCTTCTTAATCTCTTCTGCCCCGGTTAGGTCCCTGCCATTTTGGTCCTTTATCATGCCCATCTTTGCCTGAAACGTTCCCTTCATATCTCCAGTTTTCTTGAAGAGATCTCTGGTCCTCCCTAGTCTATTGTTTTCTTCTATTTCTTTGCACTGTTCATTTAAGAAGGCATTCTTATCTCTTCTAGCTGTTCTCTGGAATTCTGCATTCAATTTTTTGTATCTTTCTCTTTTTTTATTTTTTTTTATTATTATAACATTTCTATGCCGCCCC
>NW_025336599.1:1534270-1600893 GCF_004798865.1 Varanus komodoensis
AGATAAGAATGCCTTCTTAAATGAAGGCATTCTTATCTCTTCTAGCTGTTCTCTGGAATTCTGCATTCAATTTTTTGTATCTTTCTCTTTTTTTATTTTTTTTTATTATTATAACATTTCTATGCCGCCCCTTGCCGAAACCTCGGGGCGGCTCTTTCTCCCTTGCCTTTCGCTTCCCTTCTTTCCTCAACTATTTGTAAAGCTTCCTCAGACAGCCATTTTGCTTTCTTGCATTTCTTTTTCTTTGGGATGGTTTTAGTTGCTGCCTCTTGTACAATGTTGCGAACCTCCGTCCATAGTTCTTCAGGCACTCTGATCGGTCTATCTGATCTATCAGATCTAATTCCTTAAATCTGTTTGTCACCTCTACTGTATATTCATCAGGGATATGATTTAGGTCATACCTGAGTGGCCTAGAGCTTTTCCCTACTTTCTTCAGTTTAAGCCTAAATTTTGCAACAAGAAGCTCATGATCTGAGCCACAGTCAGCTCCTGGTCTTGTTTTTACTGACCGTATAGAACTTCTCCATCTTTGGCTGCAGAGCACATAGTCAATCTGATTTCTGGGTTGACCGTCTGGTGATGTCCATGTGTACAATAGTCTCTTGGGTTGTTGGAAAAGAGTGTTTGCTATGACCAGCGTGTTCTCTTGACAAAATTCTGCCAGCCTTTGCCTTGCTTCATTTTGTACTCCAAGGCCAAACTTGTCTGTTATTCCGGTTATCTTTTGGCTTCCTACTTTAGCATTCCAATCCCCTGTGATGATAAGGACATCATTTTTTGGAGTTAATTCTAGAAGGTGTTGTAGGCCTTCATAGAACCAGTCAACTTAAGCCTCTTCAGCTCCAGTGGTTGGGACATAGACTTGGACTATTGTGATGCTGAATGGTTTTCCTTGGATTCGAAGAGAGATCATTCTGTCATTTTGGAGATTGTATCCCAGTACTGCTTTTCCTACCCTTTTATTGACTATGAAGGCTACTCCATTTCTTCTGAGGGATTCTTGCCCGCAGTAATATACCTGACGGTCATCTGAATTAAATTCACCCATTCCTGTCCATTTTAGTTCACTGATTCCCAAGATGTCGATGTTCAGTCTTGTCATCTCTTGTTTGACCACGTCCAGCTTGCCTTGATTCATGGATCTTACATTCCAGGTTCCTATGGAGTATAGATCTTTGCAGCATCAGACTCTCCTTTCACCACCAGATACGTCAGCAACTGAGTGTCCTTTCGGCTTTGACCCAGTCGCTTCATTCTTTCTGGCACTACTAGTACTAGCCCTCCGCTCTTCCCCAGTAGCATATTGGACACCTTCCGACCTGAGGGGCTCATCATCCGGCATCATATCTTTTTGCCTTTTGCTACTGTCCATGTGGGTTTCATGGCAAAGATACTGGCGTGGGTTGCCATTTCCTTCTCCAGTGGATCATGTTTTGTCAGAGCTCTCTGCTATGACCTGTCCATCTTGGGTGACCCTGCATGGCATAGCTCATAGCTTCATTGAGTTATGCAAGCCCCTTCACCACGACAAGGCAGTGATCTATGAAGGAGTCTATAATGTTATCAGAGCATAATTTGTTTAACAAATGATGCCACATTTTATTCATTTTTGTTTCAGAGGATGCAAATCTTTCCCCCATTTTATATGCCTCAGCAGCCCCCCCCACACACACACACACACAATCGTTTCATGTGCTACATGTGCCTTTGTCCCTGTCTCCTGTAGATAGAGATTGCTCTAGGAAGGTTTGGCAAACAAGCAAAATTCATGATTATTAGCATTCTCTGAACCTCATAGCACTGTTTATATTGTACTCAATTTCCCTGAGTATCGTGTCATGAGGTGCTCTCCGTCTTTTCTTTCTGTTTATCAAACACAGGACAAATCATTTGAAGTGCCATCCTTTTATGGAAACTGAACAGATTACAGTTTCTGTGTTTCTAACTACAAATATCCTCCCACTAATGTTGAAGGAGAAGCATTTGCCCATGTAAAGAGTTCTCCTGTGCCCTATCCTTTCAGTAACGCTTCTGACAGCTTTTGTTGCTTGAGGGCTGGGAGCTGCGAATGCCAAAGCCCTTCTGACTGGGCAGCATGGTCCTTCCCGCGGGCTCCTGACTCAGTCAAGGACCCGGCCTTGTAGCCGCTCCCCTTAAACCCCGAGATTCCCAGGTTCTGCCAGAGAAACTTCACTGGGCAACCTTGAGTCAGGCTCCTCCACTTCACCGTCGCTCCTCCACCGCCTGCTCAGCGTCAGATGAATCTATCTGAACAGTCTGTAAAGAGTGAGGGGCAGGCCCCCTCCCCACACCTCCGGCCGCGGCTCCCTTTACACAACCCAGAACTGTGAGGATCGAGCAGCCATCAGACTGGCGCCTGTGCAAACCGATTTCCTGATTTTTTAAACATTATTTTATTTACTCCCAGAAATAATTATCAGATGGGCTTTTGCAGCCTTAGTGTAGCAACCAATGAGAATCCAGATGTCCCACATTGCATTAATGGAAGTCTATTCAGGTACATGGAAGAGGAGACGGGTCGTTAAATGTGGGCTTGGCCTGATCCTAAGCCATAGGAAGAGCTTCGGATTCCAGGAGGCCCCTGGCACTCTGCTGCGCTCACTCCTGTGAGAAATAGGAATGACGCCTGGCTGAATGGGAGCTTCCCTTTTGATGTACTAAGATGCCCTGAAGAAAGGGTACTGTGAGCATGATGGGAAAGGAGAAATGCAGCTCCCGGACAGTTGCTCAGGCAGTACCTGGAGGCCCCGGTGGGGTTGATGAATGGGGACAGGGCAGGCTTCAGATTTGACGAAGCACCAACAGATGATTGAGCTGTCTGGGCTGGAATGGGGCTGCCCCCAAAAGAAAGATCCAGGGTCTTTACACACATCCTAGGCCAATAAGAATGCTCAGTTCAGTAAAAGGATTGACCTACATCCCATGCTAGCTTCCAAAGGAAAAAAAGAATTAATGAATTGAGGTGGACAGTACTTTTGCTCTGAATTAGGGTTTGGGTTTCTCTCAATTTCTCAGTTTTTTCCTAGCCTTCCGTTCTACCCATTTGGAACCAGCTGCCTAGAGAGGTGGAGGGCTCTCCCACACTAGAGGCATTCAAGGCAAAACAGGACTGCCATCTGAGCAGGATGGTGTGACTTGGTGTCCTGCACCAGCAGGGGGTTGGATTTGATGGCCTTCATTGCCCCTTCAAACTCTACTATTCTATGATTCTTTGATTTTTAAAATTGGGATGGGAATGAGTCATATGCATGAAAATTCATAGACATTTTGTGTGTATTTCTCTTAATGCCTGAATTTTATACATGTGCCACATATACATATTTTGTGAGCAGTTTTATGAATATAGAAACATAGAAACAGAGCGAGTCAGAAGGGGTCTCCTTGGCCATCTAGTCTGACCTCCGGCTCCAGCCGGCTCCGCTCATGACATGCCCACCATGTGCATGTCCAGCCTATCCTTGAACACCCTCACCAATGGAGCCTCAGCCACCTCTCGTGGAAGCCCATTCCACACCCTCGGGGTCCTGACTGTCAGGAAGTGCTTCCTGGCATCTAAATGGAACCTTGGTTCTCTGAGCTTTGGATCTGAACATTGGATCTTAACAATATAATGGATCTTAACATTGTCCATTAATATAGAACTCTTCTGAACTTACCCAAGTACTACTAAGACCACTACTACTATTACCACTACCTGATAATTGCTAAATTCTGAGAACTGCAGATTTTGAAGGACTGCCCTTCATATATTCACCTGAAAGTATAAAATTAACTGGGTGCACTTTGACATTAAAATGCAAAGAGACCAAATGCAAAGAGATCAAAGTCCCATCCCTACAATGAGTGGTAGGATGTAATAGACTTAAATAAACATTAACCCACCCAGTTTATTCCCCATGGTGGGTATAAGACGCCAGGACTCAGGATGGAGCAAAAGTCCTGTGAAATACACATTCCTGGAACTGTATTACCTTCCCTTAAAATGAGTTTTACTGCATCGAATCTCCTGCCGTTGGTCCACCCTTCATTTACAAAATGAGGCATCACTCCAAGCCAGCTGCCTCAACAGCTGCACCATCATAAACTTGTATTCCTCCTGGCATTTAAACCTGCAGACAAATCTATGTTGCTCAACTAGCAAAGTAATTTTAAAATCTCCTGCTGTGGAGGTGTGTGCACGCAGGCACGCACCCCCCCCCCCCCCAGTTCAGATACATTTTGTGTGCTGCAGCAGAAAAGTCATTCTGGCTGTGTGGCAATCAATGGTTTTACCTGATCAGGTGTCTGTGTACATCAAAGCCATTTTTCAACTTTCTATTAAACTCTTGCACGGACAAGAAATATTACCCAGGTTATGGGTAAATGCAGATTACGGTTGATTCGCCATGGCTGCGATGAGCAAGATGGCTGCTTGCCAGGAGCTTGGACCCTGGGCCACTGCAAAGTGGACCAGAGTCCCAGAGCTGAGCCCAGGAGTTCCATCCCTGGACAGGTGCCTCACACATCCATACCTAGAGCAGCTCTCGGTCTCCAAAGATAAAGATCCACCTTCCTGCTTTTACTTCAGTAAATCTTTGCTCAGGGACAACAGAGCAAGGAGGACAGGGATGTGGACGAGGGGAAGAATATTGTATTACTTAATAGTACTTATATCACCACGTTTGGGTTTGTTACTATAAAGCATAGGGAACTGGGGAATGATCAAAAGGCTTCCTAGAAAAGGTGTGTTTTGAGGAGGGAGTTAAGAGAAATAAAGAATATGGTCCCATGGAGGTAAGTTTTCCTGGGCATATGGGGCAGGAGAGAAAATAAATGGAGTTTGAGTTACAATATTTTTTTTTAGGTTGCAAATCAAACTTGCCTGCTCACATTCCTGAAAGTGAACCCCTCCCCCTTTTTGGAGGGGAGGGGAAATTCCACACATTCCCAAACTTTGGCTTGCATTTGGAAAAAAGAACAATTTTTGAAATGAAAAAACTCACAAATGTACCTTCCCGTACCCCTGAAAATACCCATTTGCAGAACATGCACAAAAATGAGCACCGTGCCATTCAGAACGCACACTGGTTCCATTCAAACCGTCCACAAAGCTCACCAGAAGTGAAAGAGGTCGGACACTCTTGGTGCTGCCAAGCACCCTCGGTCTCCCTATTTCTGGGAGGCCGACACCGCAGGAAGCAAGACCTTTGGACAGTCGGCTAAGCGCTGTGGAATCGGCAGAGCCCAGGAAGGGACACAGCAGGACGCGAGGGCTTTTCCAGGGCGAAACGGTGCGTAAGCCACTGAACCAGGCTGCCGGGACTCGCTGGGTCAAGTCATGCTCGCTCTGTGGCCACCCCAAGCTGCCAGGTAGGAGGGTGAAGCTGAAACAAAGGGCTGGGGGCCAGTCGGGGGCTGGGGAGAGGGAAGCAGCAGCAGCAGGGGCTCAGCAAGTGAAGACTGTTGCATCCTGGGATGCAGCAGGAGGCAGAGAAGTAGGGGGGGCTGGAAGGAAGAGAAGGAAATGAAGAGGACCCCTCTGCAGCCACTTGCCCTGACTTCCCTTGGCAAGGAGTCTGGAAGTCCCCAGAAGAAAGAGACAGGGCTGCAGGGATATCCAAACCTCCCGCTGGAATGGCGGGGTGGGGGGGAGTTCTCCCATAGCAGCAGGCACGCCGTGCTACAAGGAGCGTCCCCAAAAGGGCAGTCGCTTCAGACAAAGGGCCCTGCCCCCCCTTTTTTGATGTCAGAAAGAGGGGAAGGGAGGTGCCCACCTTTACTCTGAGCAAGGATCTCTAGGTCTGCTGGTGACTAAAGGTAAGCATATCTAAATGAAGACTTTCTGCATTTACCTTTCGAGTCTTGTGAATATGGAGGCTTTGCAAGGGTGGGCTTGAGGTGCCCCTCCCTGAGAAAGGGCACACATCTTCCAGATATTTTATCTCAGATTGCCCTAGTTAACAGCACCAGTGATGAGGGATAACGGAACTTTTAGGCCAAACATCTCCAAGGCTACAACTTACCCGCCTCTGCAGTGACGGGGACAAGCGGGAGGAGTGTGGTGAAGGCAATGTCTGTTGGTTGGCTTCTTTTATTCTTTGTTGTTGTTGCCTTTGTTTTTTGTTTGTTTGTTTGTTTTGCTAGAGGGAATAAGGACATTCCTTTTCAAATGAATGTGCCCTTTTCAGCCAAGGGTGTATCCAAAGACAGATAATTAGCCTCTTCAATCTTTCTTACAGCATATCCTCTTGTATTTTAATATATTAATTCATGTGATGGGAGGTCAATGATGGAAGGTGCCCAGAAGCAATTATTGATAAGGGACCAGGTTTTACACACCTGAAGGTCAAACTCCTTTTCAATTCTTTAAGATGCCAATCATGAGTATGCTTCTATGGCTTTCTGAGAATTCTTGAGGGAAATTATCCATAACAATTTTATCTGCCATACAGAGTGGTCATCCTTTAACAAGTTCCCAGTTTTGTCTTGGATAATTAGCTACGTGCTCCCTTAAACGATTCTGGTGCACCTGCCTTCATCTTCAGGCACTGTGCAGTGAAAATGCAGACCTGGTTCAGTCCAAGGTGAGCTTAAGGAACACAAAACTCGGTGAGTGACCACCAAATACAGGGGTGGGGATGCAGTTATCAGCAAAGGGGCTTCAGGACTTCAGCTCCAGGCTTCAACAGACAAAAGCCAAAGCAAAACTGAATAAAGCAACAAAGGCCCAGTTCAGGCAGGTGGCTATGAGATGTCTTCAGGTGATGCCAGTAATGCAGTGATCCAATCTTTGAATAGATGCCACAAACTACCTACTTACTTTGTAAGGCTTACTTATTCTTTTGCCCTGCTCTGAATCCAAGAAGCTGTCACATGCTCCTGGTGGAGGGGAATTAGCAAGTGCAAAGTGGCCCTGGGGGTGAATTGAGACACCCCGTTCCAAATCCCTTGATGCTGCCTTGACTAGCAGGGTGCTAGTGTGCAGAGCAACTCCTTCACACCCCCATACCCAACATGCAGACCACTCAGCATTGCTTTAAAATCAATTCATTGATTTTCAGCAATTCATTTCACTGTGCATACCAGTACATGCCACCTGTTAAAGATGCACATAAGCAAGCGAGAGTTTATTCTAAGGAAAGCAGTGTGGAATCAACCAACTACTGTTTTCAGAAGATAATGGCTCCAAGTTCGCCATGTTGAGGACTACTTGACATTCCTCCTGAGGCTTCCATTCCTTGCACTATGGCCATGCTGTCTGGGAGTGATAAGAGTTGTAACTGGACAATTTATAGGATCCCCCTTTCAGCCTCTGACTAGATTCTTAATCACCCGGAGTCACTGAGTTCGATGCATTCGGTTTTAATTGGCTTTATTGTTTTGCACTGTTTTTACTGTTATGTGGTTTTATTTGTAAGCTGCCCAGAGAGCTTTACAGACTATGGGACAGTATAAAAATGTAATAAATAAATAAAAAGAATCTAAGGAGTGTTTGCAGTGATGTTCCTTTGGGGGACCAGCTGCAAAGCAGAAGGCCTCCTATTTAGCAGTAGTTGGGTGGAAGAGGACATTTTTGGAGAAGCGAGTTGTCAGGCAGGTGTGAGGGAACCTGCATCTATGCAACTCCCTTCCCTGTCAATGGTACAGGTCCCCAGGCATCTCCTGAATCTGGCCAACCCAACTTTATCAACTTGCTTTCATGTAGGTTGCCTCTGACAAAATGCTGTCTTTCTAAACATATCACTCAAGAATGCTTTGATGGATGCTTTGGGCAGTGATGGTGTGTGCTTAGCACACCGACTCGTTTTTGTATTCTTCTGAAAACCAACACACTAACCTAAGACATTAGCGTAATCGCCATGTGACGAGCCTGTTTTCCCAGTAGCATCATGACCACAAATGCATAGCATGGGGTGCCAGAGTGGTTGGTGCCAATTTTGGTTTGTTCAAAAGAAAAGCAAAAAACGACCCCTCTCCACACAACAATAAAGAAAGAAAATGGAAAGCAAGGTAGAGAGAATTTGAACATGCATAACCAAAAGAATGGCAACAAATGAATGTTCCAGGCAAAAGCTAGATTGGGAAGACATCTCTAGTTGCTGGTGTGATCCTTGCAGGTGCAGGGGAGCTAATGCAATTGCTTTTCACGCACACACAGAGCGGGGACAGAGAGAACTCAGTTAAAGATATGCATTATTCAACAAAAACAATGGCAAATCCAAATTACATAAATTCCCAATGCCTTTATTTTGCTAAAATACATGCTGAAGTAACAACCATAAGGATGGACAGTGGTCGGCAAAGCAAAAACACTAAGCAAGTCAAGTGACTGTTGTCCTCTTAGGTAGGTTCCATAGACAACTGACCCATTATAGTCAGGTAATAATCACATCAAAACTCAACTTTCATACTACCACTCACACTGACATCTCAATTCAGGGAGCAGTTGCCAAATCCTTTAGCTCCTTTTCTCATTCAAATAGACCAAGAAAGAAAGGCAAATCTTTGCTGTTTCATGCAGCTCTCAGGATTATTTGAAGAAGCTAAATGTTCATGTACCATCAACTCCAACAGGGAAATATTGGTGGTGCCCTGAACAGGTTCAGTGTGAGGTTTCATTGGCAGGGCAATGGTGAAAACTCCTGGGGCATGTGAGCAGACAATGAGACCACAAGTTGCCCAGCACAGCCTCTTCAGCAACAGGTACATAAAGAATCTCTCTGATCGAGAATAACAAGTCAGACCGTATGGCTGCCCAGCTGTATGTTGTCACAGCTGGGCAGTGACAATAGTCAAATGAAAGGCAAGTGAAAGCAGAAAGTGCAAAAGCAGGACTGCAGCTGAACGTTAAGACAACAATAAGTGAGGCTACAGAAGTATTGCAGAACTTTACAGTTAACAACAAAGAAATCGAAATTGTGAAAGAGTGTACATACCTCAGCTCAGCCATCCATTCAAAGGGAGACTGCAGCCAAGGCATTCAAAGGAGGCAGAGGCTCAGAAGGGCAGCAATGGAGGCACTAGAAAAGATCACCCAGTGCAAGGAAATTCACTGGAGACCAAGGCCAAAATCACTCATAATAGTGTATTCCCAATCAGTATACATGGATGTGAAACCTCCAGCTATAAAGACAGCTGACTGGAAGAAAACTGATGCATTTGAAACAGGGTGGTAGAGAAGGACTTTGCAAATACCCTGGACTGACAGAAAGACAAACAAGTGGATCGTAGGTAAAATCAAGCCAGAAATTTCCCTAGAAGCAAAAATGACAAAACTGATGCTGACGTATTTTGGGTACCTCCTGAGAAGGCAAAGCTACCTAGAGAAGACATTCATGCTAAGAAAAGTCAAAGGCAGAAGAAGAAAAGGAAGACCAAGACCAAGTAGGAGGTGAACTGACTCCAGAAAGGAAGGCACCACTTTGAGTTTAGAAGAGCTGAGCAGGACTGCCATGGTGAGAAGCACAAGTGCTTTCCCACTGCGCCGCACCCCTTCCCATAAACGGAGCACCGTATCTGCAGCAGTGGCCATATTCTCCCAAAGGCACCCAGTACGCTCCACTGGGCTGATGCCGCACCCTCCCTGAGCACACAGCACGAATGGAAGGCAGCGTGTCATGTGTGTCTCGTGCATCCTTCACCTGTTCTCCTACCTGCAAAGCAGGTAGAGCAGGTTCATTAGATGACATGAGTGTAGCATATGGATCCGAACACAGCGGTACGTATGATATGCTAATATTTTATTCTCTATGTTCACCGTAGATTAACACTATCAGTTAGAGCAAAACTTAAAGGAGGGGTGTCAAGTTCCCTTTCAACAATATCTGAAAGGCAAAAATTATGTCTGGTCTAATAATTAGGCCCATTTAATTCACTCTTTTGTCATCCTACATTGTAACATTATCTGTTTCTTCTCCCTTTAGCATTACTTGCAGTGCCGTGCAACCAGACACCATTCATTAAAGTCAAGAGTAGCTAATTAGTTCTCACTTTATCTAAATGGTTGGATAAGCAAGAACCTTAAGTCATTTCTATCTGTGATAACTTTTTTTAGTGTAACAAAGTTGACTTTGCAGAGGTGTTTCCCCATCTCCTCTATTCTTCCACAGTACATTTGTGACAGCCAGAGAAGACGCTCATAGAACAAATACCTCTCATATCTGCAAATCCCAAGTTTGTGTGTGTGAGCACACATGTGCGTGTGCTTCCTGTACATGTTGAAAATGCTTGCACGTGCAGTACTCTCACTATTCTGTAAAACAATATGCAAGCATTTTCAGAATTCAGTTAGTGTTTTGAAAAGCTTGTGAACAGGAACGGAGGAATCAGTGAGGATGAAACTTTTGGAAATTCTGCATTCCACCCTGACACTCAGTCCAGATGGTTTCCATTTTTTGGAACACGTTTTTGTTGTTTAAAAGGTGGATGTGTATGTTTTTTAAAGCACATAGCCAGATGCATACTCTTCGGCTTACTGACCTAAGGATGCTTTTGCTTTCCTCCACATCCCCGTAACATTTTGTGTTCCCAGTTACAAGCCCAGGAATATGTAAAGTTTGAAAAATGTGGCCGTATTTGAGTTCAGGGGGAGTGAACAGGATTTTCTGCTCAAAAGCCTATTAAATTCTAATACACCCCTACTCTGTAGCCAGAGATATTTTCAACAAAGGAGCATGCCAGTGAAAGTAGAGGAGTACTGGTCAGGATCGTTCTCCTCAGGTTTGTCCTGCTCAGCTTTGCCTTGTGCATTCCCTTCTCTCCCTCTTTCCATCCAGGCAGTGCTTAAGAGCAAATTAAATCTCACTGCAGACCATGAACCTGAGCCAGGAATGAGGCAGTTGAGACACAGCAGAGTCTCCCCTACGGGGGACCACATAGGATAGGGAGAAACAGTTCCACTGCAGAAGCACCAGGAGTTGGTGACAATGAGATGGCACACGCTCTTCGGAGTTCTGCTGGATTTTAAGGAGCTGAACCAGATAATCACACCAAAGTTTAGAACTGTGAAGGTTGCCCCTAAAGTTCCGGCTGAAACCCAGAGTTGCCCCACTGACCCTAGAACTAGTAGCCAGAAACCCAAATGTCAGTGCCATTTTGGGCAGGTTACATTAACAGCAAAGTTTTGCAATCTTATGCATTTTCCTCAACTCTTATTCTCAAAACCAGAGCAGCACTCAGAAATCCACTTGCCTCTCTGTCCTTATCTTATGGAAGAAACTTTTAACTGAAGACCAAATGAAAGTACATGGAGCTGTCAAAGCAAAGTACAGTAATTGTCTGCATTTGTACTGGAATGTGCCATTAAAATTCTTAATTAATTTGGTAGACAAAGTGCAAAATCACAATAACACCCTTAAAGGCGGCAAATACGATGATGATCTAGTTATTAAAGCTGTTTGATGAAATGAATCACCTGGATTAGATCTGTAAAAATACTGAACCTCAACTAACCATCCATGGTTATCAAATAACGTGAACTATACATGGAAGTGGAGATACCTCTACAGTGCATTCCCTTTGCTGCACGGAGGAAGAGACCTATACAGCAACAATGGTAGACATATCATTAAATGACCAAATGTAGAACCATAATTAAATTAACTGATTATCATCTTACTTCTATCCAGAACTCCAATTTAATGTTCCTGCAAATGTAATGAGGTTCACTAGAATGAAAGGGGGGAATACTGGGAAAATAACAGAAGCAAGATTAAATTAATTGCAAAACACACTGATAAGGAAAGAAAGTGTGCTTCAAATTATGTGAAATGCTATATTCCTGAAAGCCATTAAAGAAGTACCTGCATGCCATACTCCTTGATGACAAATAGCACTTTCCGAGAGGGTTAAAAGAAAATCACTGAGAGCACACTTATGTTGCTGCAGGAAACTGGTTATCCGTGGTTCAGAAATGCCTGGCAGAGTGGACATGTCTCCTCTCCTATAGTGGGCAGTTTGGTCTGAAGGACTTCCAGACTGCTTTTCCCTCTTTGAAGCACCTCTTTTCCAAGGACTGTCCAGTTTAAAGATAAAGTACCAAGAGGAGGAGGAACTAGACCTTGAGGTGGTCCACAGGCAGTCTCAGGGCAGCATGCATGTGACCGGGTCAAAGGCTTCATACTATGGTGAGATGAACTGCATTCCTTCTTGAGTTGTATTTTCTAAATTTGCATGTATTCTTCTGAATTAGCACATGCATATTTAATACAAGTTTTTCTGCTTTTTTGATGACACATACCCTTATTGTTGGTCCTTTTGGCTGACCCAGCTGCCTCATGTCCTACTCTTGACTATATGCAACCTTTTGCCTGTGAGCTTCAACACTGATTATGATGTTAGTTCCAGAGGTAACCACACTCCAGTCCAAGCCATTATGTGTTCCTCCAGAACAAGGTCATTTACTGGACTGGATCTCAGGGCTTAAGGTAGGAGCTACAGCCAGAACTGGGTATGATTCTGGAGGGGTTCTGCTCCTTCTAACAGGCCAGGTGTTCAGTTTGTGGGCCCTCTTGGAGCTTGTCAGTACCGGCCCAGGTGGAAGAAGTGACATGGAGCAGCTTGTATCAGATATACCAAGAATGTCCAGCCAACTACCCAGCAAGGTACTGATGGGAACTGGCCAATATGATCCTATTATGGCAGTACTTTTCCATCTGTGCTGTCTGTGAGTCTATTTTCTGGGGCATCTCTTTCCATAGATCTAAACAGACTTTACGTGTCCTCAGTGGACCTTGTGCGGGAGCCCTGCCAAATGAGGTCAGGTGGGACTGGCTCCTTAAAAAAAAGGACATTTTCATTGTGGCCTCCTGGTTGTGGAATGAGCTTCCTAAACAGGCTCATCTTGTGCCTATTTTATGCTATTTCAGCATGAAGAGAAAACCTTACTTCCCCAGTCATTTGAGTCTTCCAGTTGCTATGGATCGTTTTCTATATTGCAAATCTTTGCACCACTGCTGAGTTTTCTTATGGTTTTCATTTGTAATTATTTTACTATGTTTTGCACCTTTACATTTCTATAGTGTGTTTTATTGCTGTGCATTACGTTGGATTGTGTTGTATCTCATGCTTGTGATTCTTGCGACCTGCCTGCTGCCCAGAGAGCTTTGGCTATTCAGCAGCATACAAGTGTAACAGCTCAATGAACGGATAGTCGTGCATCACCCAAGGGCGTGTGGCCAATGGGACATCCAGGATAAGCCTCCATCCGTAGCTTATGATGGCCTGCCTCATAACGCGGCCCTTCTGTCACTCACCACAGCAGACGGACATGGGTCTGCGGGAAGCGAGACTACATTTGAAAGAAGCAGCACCCTCAGCAGCAGGAAGAGCAATGAAAAGGCCTGTTGGCCCATTTGTTTGTTTATCTGAAGCTGTTCTAACCCATCCACTGCAGCCCCCTGGGGAAGGCTTTGTTGCACATGGGGCTGCCTGAGTGACGGGTGAGTGGGCAGAGGTCGGCTGCTTTGTCAGGCAGGCAGTGCAGGGGCCAAGAAGATAAATTAAATAATAAGCAATCCCTGATTGGATTATGAAAATACTGAAATTTGTAAGCTCCAAGTCAGGGCTCAGTATACATTAAGAACTTATTCCACTTGACTTAAACTGACTGGGTGAGACGTGTGAGACCCTAAGCACTGTTTCCTGATGATCTGCTCAGGAAGCCCGCCGTACATGTTGACAACCAAGTGGCTAGAGTATGCCAGCATCTGAAAGTCGCACAAGCCAAGAATGTGTCTTGGGGGGGGGGGGGGAGTTCTCCTCTGCTCGATCTCCTTGGCTGGTGGAGCAATTTTCCACCTAAACACTGTAGCGCTCCCTAGTAGCTCATTGGTCATGGATTTTATTCTGCAAGAGTTCCATGTAGCAACCTTATCTCCTCATTTTCATTCTGTGCACTTTCCCCTATTGTGTGTTCAATATTTCACTGGAGCCTCATATTCCCATCTCGCTGCTATAGTCTAGTAGCCTGGAACATAGTTCAGTCTTTATCTCAAATGTAATGGAAAAGTAAAATAACAAAAGGAGAGAGTTAATGGCTGCAGCCATTTTGTTGGGCTCTTACCTACACATGTTCCTCTCTGGTACAATGGCATCACAATGGAATACAAGTTTCTAGATAATTAATGCCCATTTAGAAAGGGGCTTCTCGATGTTAAAGAGGCTTTAGGAGTAATGAATTCAATTCTGCCTTCGATACAAGGGGAAGTTCTGTAACTCTCTGAGGCCTGACAGTGACAATTGGTCTTGCTCACGTTGACCTTGGAAAAGCCACCTGAGCACATCACCCACCACCGTCATCATTGGAAGGATTGGATTTTGGTGGTATGATCCCTGCTTCCCATGGAAGACCCAAGTTCAATTGCTACTCCAAGTAGGGCTGGGCTAGAATAGCATTTCCCCCAAAATGCCCTCCAAACACTTCACATTATCCCATCTTCCCAGATGATTGGCCATGCTGGCAGATGGCGTTAAACAGGAACTGTATGCCAAAACACAGTATGTTGCTGTTACATCAGTGCATAAAGGTGTTTAGCATTCCACCCAATGGTGCAACCCTATAGGATCCAACTGGAAGTAAGCCCTATTGAGTTCAGTAGGCCTTGCTTCAACCTTCCAATGGTGAAATATATGGGGCATCCCCTGTAATGTGAAGTACATCACCAGGAAAGGCCAGTAGGAGAGGGTCTGTAGATGAGCGGCAGTGCAGGCTGGTAACTGACACCTCTAAAGACTCGTGCCGGAAACCCTGATAGTTGTAAGGTGGATGGTACTGAATGAGACAGACCAAATGCCTGGCTTCATACAGGGCAGCTTCAAATAATACAGAACCAGAGAGCTGGAAGGGGCCACCTGGCTCCCACTTCAAAACAGGTGAGGTGTTCAAAGGGACCTGGCTCAGGCTGGACAGGTGCCCTGCAGAGCGACCCTTGTGGGCCACACCCTGTGCAACATTGTCAAAGGCTGCCTGTTGTCATGAGCCTTATATGCTTTCCTAATGCCTAGCTAAAAGTATATGGGGAGCCTTCTCACACCTGTTTTCCCCTCCTCTTGCTCAAAGGCACCAGAGAGAGGGAGGGGTACCTGGAAAGGGCAGCTACGTTAAGCTTCCTTGCATTTCCCAAAGAGTAACTTGGAACAATCTTGAGGAGGTTAAAACTGCCCAAAGGAAAGGAAATTCTGGATCACTCAAACCTGTTGTCAGATTTATCCAAACTATGTTCATGCATAAGGATGGGGAATCTGGTTCCAGCTGCTGAAAGAAAGAAAAAACACCACGGAGCCCATGCTACAAATAAAGATAGCACTACTGCACATTTCAATAGCAAGCAGTGGAATCTCTTGATAAGGCTGCTCTTGGACACATTCCACATTCAAATTAGGATAAACTGTGTATTTTTGCAGTATCACATGACTCCAAGTCCTCTGAGCCCAATTCAAATTACCCCCAGTGCCTTCTGAACTAGTGAGTTCTCAGAGATCAAGGTGTATGTTATTGTGCTATGCAGGATTTTAAGCCGACATCAAAGCCTATGATGCTAATTTAGGAGAGGTCACTACTTGTTTTAACCTAACTTAGTTCTCAGGGATGTAACAAGGGGGGGATATTCAGTGGGAGCCACACTGAAGTCTTAGGACGGGGTGTCAGACATGCAGGCTGTTTCTGGTGGGGCTGAAGCTCAACCACAGACATGGGCTCTTGAAGCAGCATATCAGTCCAGTGAATAAATAAATATCTGGAGGCCCATATCCTTAGGAGAAACAGCAGTGTATGCGTGCAATAAGGAAACAGGAATAACAGTACAAGATTCTCTTATAAAATGCATATCACAGCTTGGATGGGCAATCTGCTGGCAGGTTGTTAGCAGTTGCTTTTTTTATTGATACAGCAAAGATGCGTGAGAAATTCAGGCAGTGAGTCCTTCACAGCAAGCGGCAGATGGACAAATACTAGTAACCTCCTATGAAACTAGTCAGGGAGATTTCCTTTGCAAGGAATAAACATCACAATATAGGTATATATTTGGAAGGCTTTTATTCTACGGTTACACTTGCCTTTCTTTTATACTGCCCTTTTTTCCTACCCAGATTCAATTTCTTTCACTTCATTAAAATCTCATTCATCCCAAGTCCCACAGTGAGATATCTGCAGCACATGTAATTCAAATTGAATGCTACTAACTCATAACACAGGCCTGGGTTTGAGCAGGTGGAAACGGTGAAATGTAGAGCTGATACTGAGATACCCTTTAAAAGAACTTTACATGAAGAGCAGAGCTATTCATCTTCTTCTGGTCCACCTGAATGATTGCATGTAAAACTGGTAAGTCAGTACCACCTTGTTCTGCATTTTCATTTTAAATGCTATCTGAAAATGCATATTATTTTGCATTGTGAGAAAGCTTGCATACTCTGGCTCACATTCTGTACTGTAATTTACACAACAGTAGTTCTACAGACGTGTTCTTCTAGGACCTTGTTGTTGTTTAGTTGAGAAATAACGCCCGACCCTTCACGACCCCAACATTCCTCCAGGCTCTCCTGTCCTCCATCATCCTTTGGAGTCCACCGAAGCCCACTCCCACCGCTCCAGTGACCCCATCCAGCCACCACATCCTCTGTTAAAAACTGTCTAAACTAAAATACCCCTAACATCCTCCCTATTAGGTGTGCCCTCGCATAAACCTAAACATTGCTAAGACCCAAAAGTACTCCAGCAACTCTATAGGAATATTTTGTTGGGGTACTATTATACCTCAAACAATAGACACCAAACATGAAAACCTCCAGCCTCCAAAACTTAAAATCCATTAAGGGAGAAGTTTGCTATGATGCAACAAGAATAGTAGGCAAAGTATTGTTACACAGAGAAAAGGCCTATAGGCCAAGCATGTTCTGCAGATTTTCCTGTTTTGCAAAGAAAATTTAAGGACTGAACCTTAAATTTCCTGTACTTCTAAAGTGTTGAAATTGTTCTTACACTGAATGCAACCTCCCGGGCTGGAATATGCAGTATTTTCTTGGCTTGAGGGACTTTTGCCAGAGGTCCAAAATGAGTCCAAATGCAACTCGTGCTAGTTTTTCTTGATGTGAAATGAAGGTTCGCTATTAAATTTGCACATATTTTCAGAAAATATACATTCTTGAGCACTTTTTCTGTTAAGGCAAACCTTTTAAATATGCATTGGACAACAACATATTAGTGTTTCATTGGAAATAGCTACCCAAAATTTGAATAAGGGTTGCAGAGTGAAATTTGAAGAACAACTGCATTCCCATGCAGACTTGAGCTTGGACTTCAGGAGAATAGCCCAAAATATTAGAGTGGGATCATCCCATAAAGCTGATTGGTGGGAGATCCAGGACACATGGAAAGGCTTTTTAATACTGTGTATAGTTAGACTATAGCATTCAGCACTGCAAGATGTCCACTAATTTGGATAGTTTAATTTGGAAAAAGGATTTAATTAATTAAATTTGCAGATGACACAAAGCTGGGCAGAAAAGCAAATACCCTGGAAGACAGAGATAAGATACAGGATTACCTCAATAGGTTAGAATGCTGTACAGAGGGCAACAGAACAAAACCCAGTGAAGACAAATGCCAAATCCTCCACTTAGGAACATGAAACCGAACACATTGCTACAAAAAGGGGAACACTTGTGAAGTTTACCTTTATCTTTTAGGTCACCGTTGGGAAAGAGTATCCAAAATCATGTAAAGTCAGATTAGTTGTCCCTGTAATTCATGCAGCACACACCACAACACAAATCAGCACCGAATCTGTGTGATCGGTCCCCAAGTGGAAAGAGGGTGCATTAGCTCCGTGCAACCGTCTCGCTCAGCCACATGCAAGCCTAAGCTACAAGCGGCAGCCTTGCTGGTTCCACAGTCCATCGGCGTTCACTGGGCTTTTTGAGTCGAATCTTATCATGCACTGATGGCTCAAAGCTACCTACACTGAGAATACTACGAGAAATATGAGAAGGCCTGGCCATGGAGAGGGCGATTGTACAGGGCTCCCCAAAGCTAGAGGAAGTAACACTAGTGTGCAGTTCAGCTCTTCAACATATCAGGAGCCATTGTTAGGGTAAGCCTTCTGAGGCTCGCTACAATCTAGTGACTGCCCATGTCAGCATCCAGGGCAGGGGCAGCAGATGAGCAGATGGAAGCATCAGGTCCCAGGCAACCAGGGCGCACCAGAAGCACCGTCCAAAATAGTCCGAAGGTCAGAGGACTGAGAAGGCAAGCAGAGGGAAATGGGTCCCTTGAGGCTGGAACAACCCAAGCGGGACTGGAGCAATTGGAGAAGGACCAGAGCAACACTGGAGGAACTGGAGCAAGGCTGGAGCAGAGCACAAGCGGCCACAGAACAAGAGTCAGGAGACCTTCATTGCTGAGGCAGCTTCTGGAGGGAAGAGCCAGTGCTTCTGTGGCTCTTCCCCCAAGGCACCAGGTGCTACTAGTAAAGGCCCTGATAGCTGCAGTAGGTTATGGGTTCACTCCTGCAACTACCAGGGCTCTTATTCTGGCCTTTGGCAAGCAGAGGGAGCTCTGAGCTGCCTTCGACCCAGACAGTCCGGGGTCAGGACATCTTGCAGAGGCAGTCTTGTTGTTTGAAATTCAAACACAGAATCATGGAAAAGTAGAGTTGGAAGTGACCCATAAGGCCGCTGAGTCCAAGCAGGGATCCCAGCTAAAGCATCCCTGACAGGTGAGAGTCCAGCTGCCTCTTGAACCCCCCCGCCCCATTGTGGGAGAGCCCACAGCCTCCCTTGGTCATTGTTTCCATTGCCCTACTGCTCCAACAGTCAGGAAGTCTTCCCTGATAAGTAGCTAGAACTTGGCTTCCTGCAACTTAATCCTGTAATTCCATGCCCTACACTAAGGGGGTGATCAAGGAATGCTCCTGGCCTTCCTCTGCCAGTCTTTCAAGGACTTACAGAGTGTTGTCCTCTCTCTCCTCAGTCTTCCCTTTTCAAACCTAAACATGTCCAGCTTTGTCCTCACAGGGCGCTGTTTCCAGTCCCCTGAACATGGCACTCCAATGAAAGATGCTGCACCGCTAATATATCTCACAAGAGTGACACGTTTCCTAGGAAAACACGTAGCCAATGGCCACCAAGCGGTTTGCTATACCAGCATGACTCTGGCATAACACCTAAGAATAATGCGGTCCATGGGGACTTTAGCCTGGGACCTTTCACACTGCAGTAGCACCCCACACCCGTTCTTTCTGTTTTAAGTGTGCTGGGCCATCGTTCTCTGCAGCCTACCTCCTGCCCCACGGGGCCCTGTCGGCTCTCTTTCAGGACTACAGAATCAAATGGCACCCCTTTTCCCCTGCTATAGGCAGACAGTCTTTTGTTTGTAAATCATATTGACAATCAACTTGCAAAGCAAATGGCGGGGCGATGGGGTGGCACAGCAGCTTAATGACACTGGGACAGTTGATCAGAAATAGTTGGCACTCCAGCAGTTCGAGCCCAGCCTTGCAAGTTGGAGTGAGTTCCCATCATCCTGCCCGGCTAGCAGTTAGAAAGCATACCATCTGCAGGTAGATAAAGAGGAATCAACACCCCTCTGTGAACAAAGCCGGCGGGTTTCCCACCATGAAAGCAAGCACTGGCGCTGGATCTGGATCTGCCTGGATGTGCTCAGCGGAGGATCAGTGGAGAACGGACATCAGCGAGAGCGTCACTGATCAACTGGGGCTAAGCTACAGTAGTTCTCCCCCCGTGGTGCACTGGCATACAAACAGACTCGCAACTGCAGGTGCCGGAACATTTATGGTGTGCAAACCATTGTAGATTCCCTGTCCATATATGCCCTATGTTAAACAAACAAACAAAATCCAAAGCAAATGGCTGTGTATATTTCTCTTTTAATGGGCAGGTTCACAGAAAGTTGCTCCGGGAGATCAGTAAGTCACTCCCTGAATCTCTGCCACCATTCGGCAAGTGAAGGCACACAGGGAGTGACTCGGAGGCAGCAGAGCCGATCCTATGAATCAATCAAGGTCTGACCCCCAGCAAGTATAATCCCAATAAAACCTGGATTTGCTGTTCAGCATGGAGGGACTCTTTGTGCATGCTGCTTCGAACAAAGCCCTTAGCAAGTGGCGTGTCGGCCGCGCAAGGATGTTGCAGGGCTTGCTGACCCTGTGCCAACAGCAAAAGCTGGGAGAAATGCTTTTGAGCTAGACTGATTTATGGAGTGCAGTGCCCACTCAACAGGGCCCAGGCTGCATCACACCTGCAAAGCAGAATAAATCACCTCTCCTTCCTCACAAGCTGAGCGCCACAAAACCCGTGGCATCAAAGAAACGGGGGGAATAAATGACCACGACAGCTTGTGACAGCTATTAAATAAGTTTTCTCAAGGGCTTGTTGTTGCATAAAACTGTGCAACACCCATTACAACCTTCTGATGCCCCAGAGTGAGGGAATCATCGTACATTTCAGTCTTCAGTGCACTTAAAACTGAGAACTGAAACTCCACAGTTGCCATCACATGAATGCTTGCATAGGCTGAACGGATTTCAAAGAAAGCCCAAGCAACTGTGCTTGCTTGGCGCACAGGCAGATAATATGGGCAGACTGATCCCAAATTATCAGTATTGGACAGGGTAAAAAATACCCAAATAAATAAATAAATAAATACCCTGAGGTTACATTGAATCAGATTAGGATTTCAATATGAATTAACAGCATTTAACTTGAGCTTGTGCTTCCCTTACATTTTCAAAATTCACTTCAGGAAAGTGCATTTGTTGTACCCGCTGGGTGACCATCCAGCGTTCTGCATCTAGAAAAGCAACAGCAGCCACTTCCGCCACACTCAAAGGAAAAGCAACAGCAGCCACTTCCGCCACACTCAAAGGAAAAGCAACAGCAGCCACTTCCGCCACACTCAAAAGAAAAGCAACAGCAGCCACTTCCGCCACACTCAAAAGAAAAGCAACAACAGCCACTTCCGCCACACTCTTGCAACAAAGGCAAAAGTGACAAGCACAACATACTCGCCACCCGTGGTGCTTCACAAGAGGCCCTATGCTGATTCCCTGTATGTCATGCAGAATGCTCAAGTACAGTAATTTCTGAGAAAAGCTGAACGTATTCAACAAAGCATTTTCATGCTGGTTTTTATGACAGCATAAGGAGGTATATAGCCCCATTTTACAGACTGGGAACTGAGGCAGGCAGAGCGGTGCATGCTCCAAGTCACTGTGACAAGTTGGCAGAGTAGATGCACAACCTCAGGTTGCGCAGGTCTGGGCTCCCCTCTCTGCTGCATTGGTTGGCAGCAGAAGGGGCCTGAGGGAGTGATTTCAAGGGAATACCAGATCTTAAGCCTCCATGGAAGAGAAGGCAGCTTGGTGGCTTATGAGCAGACCAACTGCAGGCAATGGAAGCCACACTGCTCTTTCCTTCCACCATCGCTCCATGAAGGGCCAAGTTAGACATGATCTTGAGGACGTTCATGCACTTGTATTATGCAAATAGCCGCTGCTGGGAAGTTTGTTGGATTATGCAAATATCATGGGATTATGCAAACAGCAGCTTCCACAAGGAGATTTGTATTGGTGGACAGTTTTTGTGCACTTAAAGGTAGGAATTGGCAATTGTGGGGAACCCTTTTTGACACCCCCCCACCCCAGAACTGAGACAGATGGCACAGAGAAACTGATCCCAAATTACCTAAACACCTTGAGGTTACATTCAACCTCAGCTGATGAGCTGTACACCAACAGCAAAACCCTCCACCAGTGAAATTCACTGCACTATGCTCAGTAATACTAGCAGGACAAAATATTGCTAGCTGTCAAGCTGACCAGAGACTGCACTATGATGCTGTGTGGATGGCTAAAATACCAGCCACAGGCTGGCTTTGCAAGATCACAGGGGGGAAAAACTTTAAGGTTTCCTGTGGTTTCTTCCGCCCACCCTCTGTGGAACCAGTCACAATGAGTGCAACTTGCCCAACTACCCTCATGGCACAGGTATTGCTGGTTCATCTGAACCCAACGAAGTGTGCATTGGAAGGGTGGCTTCCAGAGCACCTTGGAACCCTAGAACCAGCCCTGGAGTGGTTTTGCAGGCACCTCCAGCATGTGCCACTAAGTGTAACAGCAACCCACGTGTTGTGAGGGGAACTATGCAGCTTCTTTCCCTGGGAACCTAGCCAGAACATACCATGTCCCACCAACCCCACTTTATTAGCATCAGTATAACCTTTGAAAGTGCTGGGCACTTTGCCACAAGGAGCTGCCATGGTTGTTCCTCTTGCTCCCGTACATTGTACATTGGCTGGTGTGTGACGAGGGAAGGAGATACTTCTCTAGTGAGCGCATGTCTGTGTGTTTACAGAATTTATGAAGACTATCCAAGAGCCCATGTCATGTATCGCAATGTATCGTAAGCACATGCACATACAACTGATTGGTCTTTAACACATTCAAATCGAGTTTCTGGATGGTTGTAACCCTTTTAAATAAAACAGGCTGCAGAGAAATAACTTTGCACTTTGGCATTAGGTCAAATAGATTAAATTTCCATTTCATCATACTTCAGAAACCTGCCAGTCCTAGCACCCGCACTGACCCTTTCAAAGGTTTAAATTTTCATCCCTTTTTCAGCCGTGTTAAGCATTACCCTGCAGTAATGCATCTCTCTAAATAAAAGGAGACAATAGGAGTTCTGAAGCAATTAACAGCCAAGGAGAGGATTACGAGCTGCTGATCTGAAAAAACAAACTGCAAACCACCAAAACCATCATCCAAAATTGTGTGTGCATGCTCTCTTGATTCTGCTGAGATAGAATTCTGTTTCACATATATATGGAGAAGGACACACACACACACACACACACACACACACACACACACATACATAAACTTGCACTATGATAACTTTGATTATATTACATTTATAACCCACCCTTTCCCTCTTTTAAGGAAGCCAAGGTGACTTACATGTTTATCTTCTTCTCCATCTTATCCTCACAACAACAGTCTTCGGAGGTAGGTTAGGCTGAGAGTCTGAACTTGGTCCAATGTCACCCAGTGAGCTTCATGGTTGATTGGGGACTAGACCTCCCAAGTTCCCATCTAACATTTTCACCACTAGCTCTTGATCTGCTGGGTTTCCTTCTAATTAAAATACCCACAGAAGTCTTTAAATGTGTATAACTGAACAGGATTTTTTGGATGGAAAACTTTGGAGCCAGTTATCTGCCAAGCCTCATTCCCCACACAGGAATCTCCTGCTCAGAGAATCACCTGGTGCTTCTCTTTGAGTGTCTCTACCACCTGAAGTGAATTCCAGAGAATAGCTAGAAGAGATAAGAATGCCTTCTTAAAAGAACAGTGTAAAGAAATAGAAGAAAACAATAGAATGGGGGGGGGGGACCAGAGATCTCTTCAAGAAAATTGGAGACATGAAGGGAATGTTTCAGGCAAAGATGGGCATGATAAAGGACCAAAATGGCAGGGACCTAACAGAGGCAGAAGAGATTAAGAAGAGGTGGCAAGATTATACAGAAGAACTATACAAGAAAGAGCTTAATGTCCCTGATAACCACACTGGGTTGGTCACTGACCTCAAGCCAGACATCCTGGAATGTGAAGTCAAATAGGCCTCAGGAAGTCTGAGCAACAACAAAGCTAGTGGAGGAGACAGTATTCCAGCTGAGCTATTCAAAATCCTAAAAGACAATGCAGTAAAAGTGCTACACTCGATATGCCAGCAAATTTGGAAAACTCAGCAATGGCCACAGGATTGCAAAAGGTCAGTTTACATTCCAGTTCCAAAGAAGGGCACTACCAAAGAATGTTCAAACTACCACAGCATTGCAGTCATTTCACATGCTAGCAAAATGATGCTCAAAATCCTACAAGCTAGACTCCAGCAGGATGTGGACCGAGAACTACCAGAAGTACAGGCAGGGTTTCAAAGAGGCAAGTTCTTAAAGAGATGGGAGTACCAGACCATCTATTTGTCTCTTGAGAAACCTATATGCGGGTCAAGAAGCAACAGTGAGAACTGGACATAGAACTACTGATCGGTTCAAAATTGGGAAAGGAGTACAGCAATGCTGTATATTGTCCCCCTGCCTATTTAACTTATATGCAGAGTACATCATATGAAAGGCTGGGCTAGATGAATCGCAAGCTGGAATTAAGATTGCTGGGAGAAATATCAACAACCTCAGATATGCAGATGATACCACTCTCATGGCAGAAAGTGAAGTGGAACTAAAGAGCCTCTTGATGCGGGTGAAAGAGGAGGGTGCAAAAGGTGGCTTGAAACTCAACATTAAGACAACTAAGATAATGGCATCCGGTCCTCTCACTTCCTGGCAAGTAGATGGGGAAGAAATGGAAGTAGTGACAGATTTTATTTTCCTGGGCTCCAAAATCACTGCAGACAGTGGCTGCAGCCAAGAAATTAAAAGATGCTTGCTCCTTCAGAGGAAAGCTATGGCAAATCTAGACAGCATACTAAAAAGCAGAGACATCACTCTGCTGACATAAGTTTGTTTAGTCAAAGCTGTGGTTTTCCCAGTTGCAATGTATGGCTGTGAAAACTGGATCATAAGGAAGGCTGAGCGCCAGAGAACTGAGGCCTTTGAACTTTGGTGCTGAAGAAGACTCCTGTGAGTCCCTTGGACTGCAAGGAGATCAAACTAGTCAATTCTAGAGGAGATCAACCCTGAGTGCTCCTTAGAAGGCCAGATACTGAAGATGAAACTCAAATACTTTGGCCACCTAATGAGAAGGAAGGACTCACTGGAGAAGAACCTAATGCTGGGAACAAAAGAAGAAGGGGACAGCAGAGGATGAGGTGGCTGGATGTGGTCACTGGGGCAGTGGGTGTGGGGTTGGATGGACTCCAAGGGATGGTGGAGGACAGGACAGCCTGGAGGAATGCTGTCCGTGGGTTTGTAATGGGTCGGGCATGACTTTGCAAGTAAACAAATGAAACCACCAGAAGTGTGACAGTTGGCAACTGGCAAAATACTCTTTCTGGTGTTCCAGTTTCCTCAAATTAGATTGCCATTCCCAGGAATGCCAACCAGAACTTCTCAGAAGTAATCTTTAGGTGCTAGATCACAAAACCTGTATCTGTTTTTCTGGGGTGGTGACTTGCACATTGCTGGGAAAAGGGTGCAGATGTGCATTCAATTTGCCTCTGATAACCTATGTGCCTAGATACACATTTAGAAACAACTGCAGGGTTTTAAACAGAAATGCAGTTCTTCTACCATAAAGTATGTCTGGCTAGACGGAGTCCCTCCTTAGTGAGCAGTCCAGGTGACAGCAAATGATGGGCAACGTCAATGCCCCCAGCCTCCGTATTCAAACTGGGTGTGGACCCTACACACCAAGGACAGATTCAAGCAGAAGAAAGCCCTCCAAATGACGGGTGGAGCTGGACATGGAGGCATCTCTACCACACCTCTGAACCAGGGATTCATTGCTCCCTCAAGCGCATTGACAGTTGCATGCTGCTTTCAGACAAAGGGTTCATGAGGGTTTTGAGGGTCACTTCACACAATCTGTAGAATCAAAGGATAAAAGCTCCATCTGGCTTCCCAGCCTAGATGGGGCCAGAAATATAGCATTTTCATTGATACCATCTCCACAAAAAAACTACCCACTAAATCAATTAAAGAATGATTTAACTGCTGCTTCTGTACTCAATCATTCTGTTCCTGACTCAAGGATAAAGAGTAACAGCTGAGTATTAGGGTCCTGCCATGAAAAAAATCTTCATTTTAGCACATTATTCCATGACAAACATTGTGTCATTATACAGTGTGTACCTCTGAAGGAAATGTTTTGTATTCCAAGTCAGATAAATTGAGATATGGACTGGCAGAGTTCTCTGGAAACTGAGTATATGAGTGTGTACAACCTGCTGAAGCGGCAGGAGCTGGTTCTCTCTGACCCACTCAAGCCCTCTTGGTGTTGTTCCAGGGAAGAAATCGGGAGAACAATCGAAAAACCTCTTTTACAGGCACGGCATCTGCTGATGTAACAGTCTGATGTGCTCACTTGACAGAAGCGATGAAAGAGAAACGCCTTCACTGAACAGACTACTTCATCTGGATCTCCAACGTGGCTCGAAGCCATGCTAGAGCATGTTGTAGAGAAACAAGGCAAATTAACAGAATGAATCTGTATTTATTTCTCTGTCTAGCACCATTATGGCCACATCAGATGCTGGTTGCAGCAGTTTTCACCATGCAAGTCACTAAATGTTCAGTCTCAAAAGAATCTCCTTCTTGGCTAAGCACCATGGGCTGGATTTTGCTAAACATGTTGGAAGTTTAAACAGGCTTTTAATCCCTTACTGCATCCCATGTTTCTTTTGTGAAACTTTTGCTGATGACTGTGCATTTCCAGTCAGTCACCTATCCAGATACTGGCCTATCCCAGCCCTGTTTGGCTTTGGTGCATTTATCCAATAACCATCCTTCAGATCATGTCTTATGAATACCTAGAAGCACAAACAAAAACTGAAATTTTGGATCATATCGGGGCAAAATACAGTGGGATGCCACTTCTCTTATGGGGTAAGAATTTGTTTGCACAGACAGACCCCTCCACTGGCATGTCCGTTTCGGGCTTCTGAGGAACCCCTCCCCCCACCCCCAAAGTGGAAATACTCATTTCTGAAGGAAGGAAGGAAGGTTGGTGGAACTCACATGAGGGACCAGCCTAACTCCTCCTTGAAACGATTGTTTCCACATGTCTTGAGAGTCTTCTGTGAAGTGTTAACCCTTCTTTGAGAAGTGGTGGCTCCTGCTTGTGTCGTGGGATCTTGGGAATCGTCACTTTCAGAAGGTAGTAACAAAGAAAAATGAGCAATTAGCTTGCCATTTATGAGGCACAGAAGCACACATAATTCTGTAGATCTTCTAACATCCTTTCTTCCTGTTTCTACTTATACCTGTAACTGCTAGCGTTTTGCATGGGCATTAATTCAAAGTTTTAGCTGATTTTACAGAAGGTCCAAATGCTTTTCTAAAAATGGATGAGGATAAGCATAGGATGGTGTCCATATGGCCAAACCTCTAAGGAACAACGTTTCCATATGGTTTGGGAGTGAACTAACAGTAAAACTTAAGCTGAATTTAGCACGAAACATTTCCGTAGGGTTTAATATTGAAACAAAGCTGAATTTTGCATGAACACAGAAATACGTACAATGAAAAAATGGAGTGCTTTTTAATGGAAAAGGCCTCTAACTTTTATTCTATGGCTGCACCATTGCATTCTGGGTGTTCTGCTATCCCCAGTTTGTTTCAATAGGTTTTGGTCATTGGCCAGTGATAGTAAAAGTAAGAGAACTCAAAAAAGCATACAAAGGTATAGAGGCAGGCTCGTAAGGAATGAATGAGGATAGTGAAAGAAGAGTAAGAGATTCATGTGTATTTAGTAGGCAAAACAGGTCTAAAAGAAGTCCCAGTCAAACCACTATATGCTTAGGGGAAATATTGTCCTATATTACCAAGGCATGGTTCCAAAATATACCCAGTATGTGGGAGATTTAGGGATTTTGTTCCCCAGTAAATGCTCAGGATCTTACAGCAGAGTTTCTGATTTGCACAAATAAGCATGTGAAGTCGTGCGGCTTCCCATGTCCCAAGCCCAAGGCTTTCCTAAGTGTAAGCTGGCCCTGGAAACCCTGACCCAGAGCCAGTGTTTAAAATGTAGAGACACTTCAAGAGCATAATGTTATGTGATATAATAGACTTCTTTCCAATGATCAAGAGTTTAAACATCCCAGTGGTAGGTATACCAGAACAAATCCCACACACCTTGTCTCTGATTCTGCTTGGATGAAAATTTCTATTCTGCTTAGTCTGTTTTCACTGCTTGTAAAGTTTACGATATTGTAAGCTAGTCTAGAGGGATGGCAGGCATAAATGATTTAGGACACCTAATCTAGTGGGCCTCTGTGAACTTCAGGTCTATCCAAAAATACCGTGTGTTGGGAGGACATTGTAGCACTCCTGAGCCGACTGAAGGGTAACGGTTCATCCCTCTTGTTACCTAGTGGTGTTCCACCTCTGCATTGAAATACTTTTTTTAAAAAATGAATAAATCTGTAAAAATGTAAGATAGGTTAAAATACATTTAAGTCTGATCTACCCAACTAGACATTAAAAGGAAACACATACCAAAAACTTAAGAAAATTAGGATCCATTCTATCCTCAGTAAGTTCTTCAAACATGGCAAGAAGAACTGCATTTTGTACATGCCCTGAAATCTGTTTGTGTATCATTTCACGACCAGTGGAAACCATTATGCCATTTGTGTAAACATGGTTTGTGTATATTCATGTATACACAAAAGTAAAACCAAAAGGACATTTGGGGGCCCACTAGACAGCAGAAGTGTATCTTACCCTAATGGTAGGAATTCTGGTCCAAGTTGCCTTTATTTTGACACAGGAATGGATTTGCAACACTAATTTCATTTTTAATGCCTAGTGTGTGTTGGAGGGTTAGTTCAGTTACTTGGTAACTCCTTGGCCTTTACGCTGCTGTTGTTTCGGTTCAACTTTCATTTCTGTTTTCTTTGCCATGACTTTCCTTGGTAGCATACTGACGAATTAGGCTAGGTAACCCCCATGTCCCCAAAAGTTTCTCTTTCTCTTTCTCCTTCTCTATCTCTCTGTGACTTCTACTTGACGTTTTTGGAACATGACACCAATAACATCTTTTAAAATAGCATTCCAAATCAATAATTAATTTTATTTCCAGGTATTACTTTGAAGGAGGTCAAGAATCCATTCTCTCTAGAATTTAGAGTTTTCATCCAGACAACCTTCCCTGAGCAGCTTTTACTGCTGTGCAGGAATTCCTGTTACAGATTTCACCCTTGAGACGAGTTGGTCTTCAGACTCAGAGATTTATGAACACCCAATGCAGAGAGTAGCAACAACGGCTGTTGCCTCCCAACCCTTCCTGTTCTGTGGTTCTGTTAGATGGTTGCCATTTTCAGCCATCTAGCCAGGGCACTTGGGGGAGGGGGAGGTGTGGTTTTCCAACCTCAGAGAAGGGCATTGGAGCACAGATTCCCAGCTCCAAGGTCAGAGCTCTGTTTCTGATTCTGGAGCTAGGAGAACTATGTATCCTATGCCTCCCACCCCCAGATGATGCACAGAGGCCATAGGATTAGAAAGTATAAAGAACACACTAAATTGGCCAGCATTCAGTTCACACAAAGGCCACCAACTGCCCATGGAAAGCATACAGGAAGTCTCTCCACTAAGATGTGTGAATCAACAAAACTGCAGCTCCGAATTCCATCTGAAGGTTTGATCCAGACTTGAGACAATATCAGATTATGAGCTCTCCGCTGCATTTTTTCCAATATACAGTTCAATTGTGTGTATCTTTGAAATGTCTATATCCTTTATCCATTCTGTGCAATTTTCAAAAGTACTCATCTTTTCATGTGCATCTTTAAAATATATGATATCACCAGGTACTGACGTCAACCGACCCTCAGGCTTGGTGCTGCTGCCCCTTCCCTCACCTACACGGAAGGGGAGAGGTATGACCCTAATTTACAGAGATTCAATCCCTCACAGAGCTTCCTGTGCCCTACAGGCTGAGTTTCAAGTGTTTGTACCTGGTGTTGAGTGATCAAGACAGATTGAGGATTCTGTTGGTGTACCGTGCACCCTTCTGCCCAACAGACTCCCTGCCTGGCGATCGTCTCAAACGTGGTGTTAAAGATGCCCACCCAGGATGCTGGTTCTGGGGGACTTCAACGTCCATGCCAAAGCTGTTCTGGCTGGGGTCACTCAGGATTTCATGGCTGCCATGACAACCATGGAGTTGTCTCAACATGTCACCAGCCCAACACATGAAACAGGTCACACTCTTGATCTGGTCTTTTTGACAGGGCAGGAAGATGGTCATCTGGAAGTGATGGATCTAACATTAACTCCTTTCTCATGGTCAGACCACTTCCTCACTGTAAGGGTGCGAATCCTATTAAATTGCTCTGCCCCCAGAGACTTATGGATCCTGATGGATTCCTGAGGGCTCTGGGGGAATCCCCAGGTGGTATGACCGGTGCTCCTGTCAATGTCCTGGTTGATCTGTGGAATGGGGAATTAACCTGGCAATTGACGTGATTGTTCCTAAGCACCGTCTCCGGCCATGCAGAGCCCATGCAGTGGCTTAGTACATGCCTGAACTGCAAATGGCGAAGCAGGCTGGAAGACGGCTAGAGTGGGTGCGCCTGGGTCCAGGAAGTGGTTAATGCTTCACTGAGGGAGGGTCCGGTCCCCTTGGAGGGGGCAGTGATCAGGCCCATCCTAAAGAGGTCCTAACCTGGACCCAGCGGTTGCCACCAATTATAGACCGGTGGCTAACATCCTGTTTTTGGGCAAGGTGTTCAAGTGGGTGGTGGCTGGGCAACTCCAAGCACTCCTGGAGGAAACTGACCATTTGGACCCATTTCAGTCTGGCTTCAGGCCTGGCTATGGGACTGAAACTGCTTCGGTTGCCCTATATGATGACCTGTACAGGGAGAGGGACAGGGGGAGTATGGCCCTGTTGGTTCTTCTAAACCTCTCGGTGGCCTTCGATACCATCGACCATGGTGTCCTTCTGGATAGGCTGGCCGAGTTGGGGGTTGGAGGCACTGCTTTGAGGTGGTCCTGCTGCTAATTGGCCGGCCAATTCGAGAAGGTGTGCTAGGGGATTATGGCTCTGTGCCACGGCAGCTTTGCCATGGAGTTCCACAGGGTTCCATTTTATCCCCCATGCTCTTTAACATCTACATGAAACCACTGGGCAGGGTATTCTGGGGGTTTGGGCTGCAGAGTCACCAGTATGCTGAGGACACCCAGGTCTACCTCTCTTTTACATCCAATCCAGGTGATGCAGTGGCTGTCCAATGTGATGAGGGGGGTGGGGTTAAGGGCCAATAAATCAAGGCTTAATTCTGACAAGACAGCGGTCCTGTTGGTAGGTGGTTCAGCTTTCCAGGTAAGTGATCTTTGCCCTGTCCTGGACAGGGTTGCACTCCCCCTAAAGGGCAGAGTGTGCAGTCTGGGGGTGCTCCTCAACCCAGAGCTGTGCCTGGAACTCCAGGTGGCCACGCTGGTGAGGAATGCTTTCCTTCACCTTCAGCTGGTTCATCAACTGCACCCTTACCTGGATGAGCAGAGCCTAGTGATGGTGACCCACACCCTGGTAACCTCCCAGCTGGACCACTGTAATATGTTATACATGGGGCTATCCTTGAAGACAGTCTGGTTATTTCAGTTGGTCCAAAATAGAGCAGCCAGGATGTTAAAAGGGACTAGCAGATATGTTCACATAATGCTGGTCCTTTACTATCTACACTGGCTACTAACTGAAGTCTGGGCCCAATTTAAGGTGTTGGTGATAACCTATAAAGTCCTAAACAGTTTAGGGCCTGGTTATCTGAGAGAGCGTCTCCTTCCCTATGTGCCTGCCTGCCCTCTTTGAAAAGAGATCAGGAGAGTGGCTGCCCAGAGGAGGGCCTTCTCTGTGGTGGTGCCCTGGCTGTGGAACATGCTCCCCAGAGAGGTGTGCCTGGTGCTGACACTTTATTCTTTTTGGCACCAGGGCAGAACCATTTTATTTTCCCATTATTTTAAGATTTAATTTTTATTTTAGTTGGGTTTTTATTATAGATACTATACTGTGCCTTTGTTGTTGGGTCATCTTGAGATTTTTATGTATAGAATAGTATATATGTGTTTCGTACATATGTATGTACAAAAGTTTTAAATAAATACATAATCTGTCAAACACATCTTTTCTGCAGTCTTTGAATTACATTATGAGCCCAGCAATGTGCACCCGCGGTCAGAGAGAGCTTCCAGGTCCAGGTTTGATTCCGAAACTGCAAACTGGGTAAATTCTGATCAAACGTTGCCACAGTGACTCGTATGCCAGAAGCATCTCGCTGTGTTGTCCTGCACTGGGCAGAACGGTGAACGGCTCATATTGCCTGCTGGGCAAACCAGGAATAACAAGAACTGCGGCCCAACAACATTTGAGGGGCTGCATGCACACCATGCATGCTTTAAACAACCCTCTATACTATTTGGTAGCTTGCAAAGGTCCTACTTGCTGTCAGACGTCGCATTTTTCTGCAAGGCAGGCATCCTGCATCTTTCGTAGGATGAGCAAACTATATCTGTACTCTGCACTCGTGATGCAATTTCTGGCCATGTCCTACTCAGTAAACAGTTAGGCAGCAGCCACAGCATGGGTTGCAATGCACGCGTTGTTCAAATTCAGCCTTTCCTAATGTTTTCTGAGGAGAGTTCAACTCAGATCACTTTTGTTCCAAAAGGAACACTGGGACCAGTCCATTTCTTTCTTTTGCGTGTCGATAGTACAACAGTTGTAGTAGCACAAAAAGCCAATATGCTAATATGTACACTCTTGAATAAACCACTTTTAAATAAATTCTTTTGAATAAATTATCTAACCTTCCACCTCAGGTCCATGTGAGAGCTGAAAGTGGTTGAGGCCCACCAGCCTCTGAATGATGGCAGGTGGAATTCGGTATAGTCAGTGGAAATTGGTCTCATTTGCTATTAATATCCAATCCCTCCCAGGAAATTGCTGTATTTTTGCCACAGCTATTTTCTTCTAGCAAGGACTTTTATAACTCTGCTACAAGGTAAATAAAGACATTGGCTCCAGAGGTGTTTTCCTCAACTTCCCTGCTTCAGGAAGAATTAGCTCTAAATCTGGATGCATGCCTGGACCTGTTTCTTGGCCTCTTTAGCTTTACATTTTCTTTTTTAAGATTACTATGATTTAAAAACAAACCTACCCCAGCCAATCACTATTTGGTAAAGCAAACTGCTTTGCTTTCTTTGGATTCAAAATCTTTCTTAGGGTTCCAAAGGGTAGCTTTGTATTTTGGAGCTCAGCACTTGACCTCTGCCTCGTCCTTGAATTATTTGGGCAGACAGTTTCCAGATAGTGCCACAAGTTTTCCTGCAGGGAAAGAGTATCTTAAGACTAGCCCTGCCTGCCATGACAGCTGATTTATGCATGCAGCCATATTAGAAGAGTGCCCATGATGCTGTCGACCTTCCAAACATGCAGCTCCTACCAACCCGAAAAGGTTATGGGTCACTGTTTTCTGCCAAGACACCTGCAGTCCTTATCCTCGTGCTCATTGTTTTCTCAAAGTTTTCTTTGCCACCCCATGACATTTTTCTCTCATTTCCCCATTGTACTTAACTTTTCCCTTTCCCATCAGGCAGCTTCCTTCTCCATTTCCTGCTGTTTTTACATTAACACTCACTTCGTCCTCTCATATCCTGGTCCTCTTTATTACCATTTTAACAAAGATGACAACCACAGCAACACACTTACTGTCTTCTCTATCAGAGCTACCTAGGAAGTGGGTCCAGTGCACTCGCTCCATACAGCAATGAAGCTCAGAGTGCCTGGGAACTCCGCAGCCCTGAGACCCATCAGATTGCCCCAACCCCTGGTGTGAGAAACTGAGATGCGCCATTCAGTGGCATTTCCTCCTCTAACGTATTTTTCCAAAGCATTACATAGAAACATAGAAACAGAGCGAGTCAGAAGGGGTCTCCCGGGCCATCTAGTCTGACCTCCAGCTCCAGCCAGCTCCGCTCACGACATGCCCACCATGGGCATGTCCAGCCTATCTTTGAACACCCTCACTGATGGGGCCTCAATGACCTCTCGTGGAAGCCCATTCCACACCCTCGGGGTCCTGACTGTCAGGAAGTGCTTCCTGGCATCCAAATGGAACCTTGGCTCCTTGAGCTTTGCTCCGTTGGAGCATGTCCTGCCTTCCTCTGCAGGGGAGAACAGGTCTCTACCCACCTCCATGTGATACCCCCTCACATACCTGTATGTCGCCAACATTTATGATTATATGATTTATCTGTGGATAAACTAGTATTATATAAGGCTAATTTATAATTCTATGTATTTTATTTATTTAATTTCTGTACCACCCATTAGTCAAGATGGCTCTCTGGCCAGTTTTCCAAAATTTAATGTGAATTCCCATTTCCTAAAAATAAAGGATGCTTTCCGCTACAAAACTTCCATAACATACAGACACGTTTCAGCTCTGCATTCAGCTGAAACTCAAAGCCTTTCAGAAGCAGCAAATGAATAACCTGCTTTTGGGCTCTCGTGAAGCAACACTACAGCTACACTGGGGGACACGTCCCTGTTAGACCCCATGGAGGGAATGCCTACACATTTCATTCTTCTGCCCCCAGATTTTTTCCACAATCCCAAACTGTTAAATTCTCCAGGATTATTTTCAACAAAACCTAGAGATTAATGGTAGGAAAGCCAGTATGGTGAAGTTGTTAAAACCAGGACTCAGAGATGTGGTTCAGCGAGGGAGCCAAATGGGGTGAATTCAGGCCAACCTACCTCACAGGGATAAGATTGAGAGAAGGGGATAAGTCCCTCTGAGGTCTTTAAAAAAGAAAAAGGTGGGATATAAATCTAATAAATAAATAAGTATGCTGTTAACGGAGGACTGCAAGGCAATCTTGGAAGAATGCCAACCCTAACAGAACTGTGCAGCTCTGTATTTTCTAAGACCATCTCCACTGTCAACACTCAAGCAAACAGGAAAGAATGAAGGAAGGCTTAATCTTAAGACACTTCATAGCACTTCATAGTTATGCAGCCAGTCCTTATATAGGGATGGATACAGGGTGAAGCCTTAATTATATGCTAAGGCATAATTCATGGAATAAACTTCAGGGTAGTTCACCCCTGTCCAGAACTAAAAAGTCGTTAGCCAATTATTGCAAATGATCAAGCCTATTACTCCACCGTCACAATTTCTAGACAGAGCTGAATGGAGCTCGTATGGACCTAGACCTATGGGAAACAATCCCAACTGGCTCCATTCTTGTCGTATTTGCTGCTTCTGGAGTCATGACTGGGGCTTCAGACAAGGAGCATTTCCCCACCTCATGTAGCCGATGCAGTGCTTGCTGTGTTGCTCATGGCTCAAGATATGCAAGCAACTTTGTAGGCAGGGCAAGGAGGAGGAGGCTCTGGTGAGAAACAAGGGATCTTGGCAGTGCCTCACCGCCTCCTCTTCATGGCAGAATTCCAGAATTCCATTGTTAAAAATTTTAATTCTGCCAAATGCACGTCCATGCAGTCCTTGGGACACATCATAAAGTGCCTTTCAACCAGATCAATATCCAAGTTGCTGTGAAAACATGGAACTCACGAAATCTTGTTGGACATGAATGTCATCACGTTAATTTGTGCGCCATCAGTCTAGCAGCACATTGGTGAGTACACATAATTTTCTGCAACGGAGGATGCAGTTTGGATGCAAGGTCATTGGAAAACATTGTGCTACCATGATCAAGGGGTCATTTATGGCTATGGGAGCTGGTACTTATGTGTGCATCTTTACCTTTCCATCTCCATGAGCTGCCCTCGTATGGACTCCATTTGATGAAATAGCCAAATTCACTGCAAGGAAACTGGAATGCAGTTAGACTTTGAAATGTATATTTCTGTGCAGCTGAGTGAAGCTGCACACACACAACAACAGCAGCAGCAGCAGCAGCAGCACAAGAACAGCCTATATTTGTAAATATGGGCATACACATTTGTAGCTTTTGGAAAATGCACAGCAAAATTCCTAATTCAGTAGGGGAAAATGAATAAAATGTGTACTGAAGTTCATGCAGACAAAACTAAAATCATCAGATGGGTAGAATTTCATCAACCAGACTAGCAAAAGCTCTCCAAGCCACAGGTGCTGATTATCCCTCTGGTATGTATAAAGGTCACTAAACATCTCCAGCTAGGACAACTAGGACATCTCCAACTCCAACATCTCTAATCTGGTTTGGAGAAGGAGGAGAAGGGTTGTGTGTCATCTACATATTTGTGACACCACATCCTAAACCCTGGTTTATTTTTCACAGAGGTTTCTATGGATCTAATGCATGTTAGCTGCCATCTGCACATTGGAGGGTGAAGGGTTAACTGATCACAGTATTTCATTTTCCACTTTCAAATATTTGCATTTAAAGTAATAAAAATGCACAGTGCTATTTTTAAAGAATCTTATCCCTACCCTTTTAGTAGAATAGAGGAACTGACTCTCCTTTCTGTCCACTGAAATATTACGGGAGAGGGGAACTCATATGAACTCCCAGAAATAAACATGTCTCTGTTTTAAGGCCTGGAGTTTCTACCCATAGCATAAGGGACTAAAGTTTATTCCTGAAGTAGCCAAAGCATTTGTATGGCCACAGTGTAAATGTTCTACTTGACCTTTTCAGAAGCATGACTTGCATTTTGATTAATGTCATATTCTACTTTGGGACGCTTTAATAAGACTAAATATGCAAGTTAATGAAGCATGCATCTTCTGGGAAAATCATATAAAATTTGAAAAATGCACATGGATGCTGAAAAAGATCCACTAAACCTGAGTTTAATGCTCCATTGTTTCTTTCTTCCACTAGAGGGTAATACAATCTCAGTAAATTCTTGGAACTTTTGAACTAGCCAGGTGCAAATGCATATGTACAAATGCAGCCAGTTCTTTCTTTGGAACAGGAAATGGAGCTAGAAGGAAATATTTGCAGCCAAACAGTCCCATTTCTTAAATTCCAGAAAATAGAGATGTAGGAATGATGAATCACTTGTCAATAGCTGCACAAATCATACCCAGTTATAGCCACAACAGGTTTATTTACTGCGATCTGTGACCAGTATTTAAGGATTTGAGGCATGGCCTTTGATGGATTTAATAAGTGTAATCAAGTCAGAGAAAGGCCAATCAAAAGATAATTGCTTTTGTTTGCTTGCTTATTTATATATGGAAAGGAAGCCTTTCACTTAATTCTATATTGGAACAGGAAATGTAAGGATTCGATTCCAGCTCTTTCTACTTCTAAGAGCTATTTGATTTGCATTAATTTAATTGTGTTTACAGTTCTCTCATGCATTTTATTATGATTATTATACTGTTCCATTTTATGCATCATTGTGTACATTACAATGTGCATTTCAATTTTTAATTGAAACTGTGTATCAGTGGTTGTTTATTATAATACGTATCAGCACACATACACAGAGCCTAAGCCCCACTTTATCCTTTATGTTCTTGAGTACTTTTATCACTACCATAAGTGTGAGTGCCAGTCTGTACTGAATGAAAGACTTGTAAGTTCACTGCAAGAATTTCGTACACACCCCTGCCAATTAACAGTGATAGTCATAGCCTGTTTCCTAACCCCAACATCTCTGAAATAGAGACGTAGAACTTTGGAACACAAAGTTCTGGGCTAACATTTTTTAAACTTTTGTTGAATGTTCTCCTGGCTTTAAGATCAAAAGTAACAGGGGGAGGGAAACAGAACTATTCTAGATGGACTCCCAAGCTTTAAGGCTTAGCCCTTCTTCAATCATGTGCACCAAGTTTCCACTTCTACTTTCAGGTCTGTATTGGTACATTCCCCACCAACACCACCTTTACATTACTATATTATCTCCATTTAAAAAAGAAAGCCTCGAAGGGAAAGATACAAAACATAGCAAGAGACCACAGGGGAAAGAAATCTCAGAAAATAACTTGAAGAAGTGCTTTTTCTGGGTTGCCAAATAGTGGAAGAACCAGTGGAAAAACAGAGGGGAAAAGGTATAAAGTAATTTCATCTGTACCACCTGTAAACTTTTGTGAAGGAGGCAAGAAAATGGTGGAAGCACCTTTACAATCATGTTGGGTGCCCTTTACAGTTCAAATTAGCCATGAGGCGACATGACTGAGAGCAAACTTGATTCATTCAGAAGACATCTTTCTGAATAAGCAAATGCCTTTAATGCCCTTGAAGCATCACCAGAAACATTCTTGAAAGTGAAGACATGCTGTTGAAAATACCCATGTAAAGCAAGACATTTGGGCCCACAGTTTCCCTTTGCTTCATCACACAAAGTAAGCAGTTATATGTGACTTACAGCAGGTGCAATATATGCTATGCAAAAAGTAGCAAAGCAAAATTTCCTGGAATGAAGCAGCCAAATAGGAAATTCATCACAGTTGCAGTATTTATTATGGGATATTATAATTGTAAATCACCAAGCGGAGGTAGAGTTATCATACTGCTCTCCCTTCATCAAAGTCAAATTCTGTTTGTCTGCTGTAATTACATTATCTAATTACATTAGTTCCTCTAAAACATGCTGCACCGATTTGAGTACCTGACTTCTGTACAAGTATTTTATGCATAGAACTTATTTTAGAGGGTAATTGAATGGAGCCCCAGCTGTGCCGTCAAATATATGACTCTAATTAGAGCAACTGTTTGATTAGGAAATCTGTCCGCACATCAACAGCAAATAAACTATATTGTAATTCAATTAATCCAATGGATATTTCTGTGCCATTTAGTTTGAAGGCAATTGAGTTTTTCCTCTAAATTTTAAGGCTGTAATCCTATAGCCACATATGTGCGGACAAGTGCAACTGAGCTTACTTTTGAATAAATATGCAGAGGAGTTCACTGTAAAAGAATTTTGTTCATTATCCTCCCATCCCTGTTTAACAATTAAATCAATGAAAACCTCACTCCTTTTTTTCAGCAAAAAGGAGGTTCAACCTGCTTTCTAAAATACCCAATTATCTGAAATAGCAATTATTGATTTTCTCATATTTATTGATGGAAAAACATTTTAGCATATAGATCATCCCTATTTAAATCTATTCCAGCCTAGTATTAACCCCAGTTTGCATTCACTTCCCCCAAGATGCCTTCTCTGTCCAGTTTCCTAGGGCTCAAAGTCTTCACTACAGAAGAATTAAAAATCAGAAGAGTTCTCCTCGAGGAAAATGGTCATCAGGTCTTCCTTTGATCTTCCATGGTTGATGAGACTCTGGTTTTCTCTTCACTTGCTCTCCTGGTCACTACACTGGCCATCATCCTGGCTCCCTTCCAGGCACTCTATGTTGCCAATGTCTTCCTTAAATACGGCGGACAGAACTGCCACACGGTGTTCTTGATACATCCTGACCATGGCAGAATGCAGAAGAACATTCTTATGATCTGGACAGGATGTTTTTGTTAATGTAGCCTAAGATTCCCATGCTTTTTAAGCAGCAGATCAGGTGGTTTTCTCACAGACCGGTACAAGGAAACCCATTCCTTGTGCAATCTTCTGGTGGGAGTTTGCTTTCTGCCCTGCTAAATTTAGAGATGTACGCAGCAGAGAAAGGAGAGTCCCAGTGGCTTTCTGCAAGCCACCAAATGCTTTTCCTAGGAAAATCCACCCAGGCCCCTCTTTGCTATCAGACAAAAATGCATGTCTAAATTAACCATGGTTCTTAAGACTCATCCTGAACTTAGGTTAACATTTTTGGTTTTGTTTGTTTGCTTGTTGTTTCTCAACCTCCTCTTAATATGTGCTACTGTTATATTTTTGAAACTGTTGGTTTTTTTAAATTTTATTTATATATCACCTTTTTCCTTCCAAGGAACTCAAGGGGGCTTACATAATTCTCCTCCTCCCCTCAATCATGTCTTCTCAACAACAACCCTGTTGGACTCAGAATCTGTGTCTGACCCAGTTGGCGTCACAGCTGAGCGAGGATCAGAAGCCAGACTGCCTGAATCCTAGACCCACATGCTCAGCCCCTGCACCACACTTGCTCTCCTTGTATAGAAATGAGCTGTTTGCTTATTTTGTGTTGACCTCCAAAGGCAGAGTATAAATCTGACTGGATAAAAATGCATATGTCTCCATGCCCTTGTTTCCAATTTTATATATTTATTAAATTTGCATAAAACTTAGAGGTGGCTGCGGATAGCAAGATGGTCATCCAGTTCATCTTAATGGTAAAATCATCTTAACTACCTATCCATAATTGATGTGACTCATTAAGGGGGCTCTCGCTTGAGGGGGTATGTAAAATGTCCTTCATAGACTCTCCCCCATCTGAGCCACTCAAGCAAGAGACTTTCATAATAGCAATAATACCAATAACACCAATATATAGAGGTAGGGTTTAAATGTCCTATCAGGTTCTGAAGTATCTGATGCTCTCTCTCCAGAAAAAATAAAATGGCAGTTTATAGTCAGCAGACACAAGAGGGGTACGACGGTTTATGCTTCTGGCAGGGCTTCCTGGAGTGCTGGGAATCTGCCCCAGCTCTTCTAGGGGCTCCAGCCTACAAGCAGCCAAGTTCCCAGGAAGCGAGCAACCAAACTGAGCAAACAGAAGTTGGGCAGCAGAGCTGCAGTGGAAGAGTAGATGAGGGCAAAAGTGAGGGGCGAAGGCCCTGGAGTAGCCCAGCACCAGTATCTTCCCGCTGAATGGGGCATGTCCTGAGAGCCGCAACTAAAGGGGAGTGCTTGATTACTAGCAGCAGCTGTAGGGGTGGGGAGATTCATTCTGGTTCTTGACTCCTGGCTGGGCAGCTCAGAAAGCTGCCCCAGCTGGCCTAGGGACTCTGGGGTAGAAGCAGCCAAGCTCCGAGGGAGCGAGGGACCAGAGCAAGCAAACAGGAAGAGCCAACAGGGGGTTGGTGGTGGAGGTGGATGGGGTAGGTCCCTAACTACGACTACTCCTTTCCCCCTAGTTTTTACTCCTGATCTGCATACCTGTCAAGTATGTTTTTTCCCTGGAGGACAGATTAGTGATGGACCTGAAAGACTGCCAAGGCTCATACAGCCAACTGACACATCCCCTTCTTATCCATGTGAGAACAAATGACATTGCCAAGTGGACTTTGAAGAAATCACATCAGGGAGGAAGGTCAAGACGTTTGGGGCCCAGATAGTTTTCTCTTCAATTGGTCCAGTTCTTGGAAAAGCAACAGACAGGGAAAGAAAACTATTCCAAGTGAACATCTGGTTACTATGGCGGTGCTGATGTGAGAGACTTGGATTCTGGAACTATGGGCTACACTTCCTGTAAAATGGACTGCTGGCAAGGGGCAGGGTGTACCTTAAAAAACTGGAAAGAAGGTGTTTGGCCACAGCACAAAGAGGTTTGTCAGGAGCACTTTAAACTCAGTTCTGTATTTCAGGACATAACAACACAACAGGTTTTAAGACAAAGGCTTATGCACTGAAAAAGAAAGAGCAACTGTAACAATGCCCAATAACAGTTCTCCAGAAACACAGGAAGAAAGCTAAACAAAAGCACATGGTCTCCAATGCCTGTATACAATGTCCTAGAATCATAGAATAGTAGAGTTTGAAGGGGCCATGAAGGCCATCGAGTCCAACTCCCTCCGGTGGCAGGGCACCAAGTCACACCATCCCGCTCAGATAGCAGTCCTGTTTTGCCTTGAATGCCTCTAGCGTGGGAGAGCCCCCTCCTCTCCAGGCAGCTGGTTCCACTGTCCTATTGCTCTGACAGTGAGGAAGCTTTTTCTGATATCTAGCCTGAATCTGGGTCGTCGCAGCCTGACTTGATTATTTCATGTCCTACACTCTGGTATCAGCAAGAAGAGATCTTGACCTTCCTCTTTATGACAGCCTTTGACGTACTTACAAAGTGATACCATGTCCCCCCTCAGTCTTCCCTTCACAAGGCTCAACACACCCAGTTCCCTCAGTATCTCCTCATAGGGCAGTGTTTCCAAACCCTGGATCATTTTTGTTGCCCTCCTCCGGACTCTTTCTAATTTTTCTGCATCTTTTTTTAAATGTTAGTGCTCAGAACTGGATACAGTATTTCAGATATAGTCTGACTAGTGAAGAGTATAGGGGAACTATCACTTCTCCTGATTTGGAAGTAATACTTCTGTTAATGCATCCCAAAATAGCATTTGCTCTTTTCACAGCTGCATCGCATTGTTGGCTCATGTTTAGCCTATTGTCCACAATTACCCCAAGATCTTTTTCTTTCTGAGTTCTGTTGACCCAGGTATTTCCCATCTTGTGTCAATGCATTTGGTTTCTTTTTCCTAGGTGGAGGACTTGGCACTTGTCCTTATTGAATCTCATTCTGTTCCTTTGAGCCCAGTGTTTATCAAGATCACCTGCATCTTCATTCTGTCTTCTAGGGTGTTATTCCACCCAGTTTTGTGTCATCTGAAGATCTGATTATCTTTCCTTGTACTTCCTCATTCAAATCATTAATAAAAATGCTGAAGAGCACTGGGCCCAGGACAGAATCCTGCAGTACCCCACTAGTTAGCTCTGTCTAGTCTGAGAAGGTGCCATTGATGAGCACTCTTTGTGTCTGATTCAGCAGCTGATTTTGGCTCCACCTAACAGTTTTTCTATCTAGCCCAGTTTTTGCTAATTTGCTTATCAGAATGCCCTGAGGGACTATTTCCAAAGCTTTTCTAAAGTCTAGGTTGACTATGTCCACAGTGTTTCCTCTGTCATAGTATATACCAGTGTCCCCCAACTTTTCTCATGCCCTGGACTCCTAGAAAATATTTGACTTACATTTGCACACCCTACAAAAGATGAAGGAGTCAAATTTCTAAGTTTTGAAGCACCAATTGAACCACATACATTACTGCAGGTGAAAAAATTGAGCTCAAAATGAGCTTTTAATTTAGTATATAGAATTCAAATATAAATTCATCAATTAGGAAAAAAAATGTAAATAGTAAAATCAATCCCCCCTGTGAACCTGAAATTCAGTAACTTCTTTGTTCCTGCTTCTCCATCACAATTTTGTGAATACTTGGAATTTTCTTGCTGATTGCAATCCATCAGTCCACCTGTGGATTCAGGCACTTCCTAGATTTTGTCTTGATTAACAAGAGAGAACTGAAACCAAATGAAAGCAAAATAATAATAAATAATGTTACTATTGAGATAATTTAGGCTGAAAAACGTTGCAGCCCCTTGAAATGTCATCTCACCCTCCCCCCCTCCAGTGGTGCACCCCAGGCTGGGAACCCCTGCTACATACTATATACTAACGCCCAGAGTATGGAAAACAAACAGCATGGACGAGAACTCATAGTACAGGAGAAGAAAAGAATGTGATAGGTATAACTGAAACTTGGTGGGAGGACTCCCTTGACTGGAAATCCTCAACTGAAGGATACAACCTGTTCAAGAAGAACAGAAGGATTGGAAAGGAAGGCACAGTCACACTACATGTTAAAGATGCACATCTCTGCACAGAAATACAGAAGGATGAGCTCAGTAGCGCCATCAAGAGCATCCGGATCAAATGGAGCAAGGAATAAAAGGAGCACAGTGGCTGGAGTCTCCTTGACCACCCTTAAAGTCAAGGAGAAGATGAGGATGAAACTTTTGAATAGCAAATTACAAGTGTTTCAAGGAGGCAGGATGTCATCATTTCGAGAGACTACAATTTCCCCAGTATTTGCTGAGAGGTAAATTATGCCAAACATGGGCAGAGTCCAGGTTTTGAATCTCTGCAAAGAGAATCCTCGTATTTGTTGCTGATAATGTCCTCCAAGAGAAAGTGGAGAACGGAACAAGAGGAACAGCTATCCTTGATTGATACAACCAACAGGGAAGCCCTAGTAGACACAGCGGCAGCTACAAGAACTCTGGGGGAAAGTTGCCATGCCAAACTTGAATTCATGATTCTAAAGGAAGTGAAAGCCAAATGTGGCCAAATACATACCTTGAATTTTAGGAAAGCCAATTTTAATGAATTCAGACCAATGTAAAATCCCATGGCAAGTGATTCCAAGAACTGAGACCAAGAAGGATGGAATTTTTTTAAAAGGGAAATTCTAAAGGCACAATCACAAACAATTCCAACAAGGAAAAAGGGTAGTAGACAAAAGAAGACATGCATGCAGCTCACCAAAAGGTTAAAGGTGATCTGAAAACAAAAAAGAACTTTATAGGGAGTGGAAGGAAGGACTTTCCTGACTGTCAAAGCAGCACAACAATGGAACCAGGGACCTAGGGAGGTTGGCAGCTCTCCCACACTGGAGGGATTCAAGACGCCAGACAGCCATCTGAGGGGGGGTGGTTTAAACGTGAGCAAGAGGGTTGGACCTGAAGGCTTTCTGGCCCCTTCCAACTCCACTACTCTACTCTTCTATGAATCCATCCCTGAAAGCTACCTTTTTGGTCATGGCAGACCTGGAAGTGTTCATCGGACTGCCTTTATTGGTGCCATCCCTATGACTAGAGCAACCTTCCTGAACTGGCACGCTCCAGATATCTGGCCAACAGCTCCTGGCATTCCTGACCACTAACCATGTTGGCTGGGACCAATGGGAATTGAAGCACAAAGCATCTGGAAGAGATCAGCTTGGGGAAGGGTCGACCACAATAATGTACTCCTTGACCTGTATTTCTCAGCACAGATTAAAAACTCCAGACAAGCTCCTTTAAATGTCTCCTGCTTCTGTTCTGGTCACCCAGTATCTGTATTGTCAAATGGATTTTCCCTGCCTCCCTTATTTTCCTTTCCTTATCCCCCCATACTCTGAAGCAGCTGGATATTTTGCATAATTTTCTGAAAGCTAGCCAAACTCTAAGCTAATTTCCTTTTAAAGTAATATTGAAAAGGATGTCATACAATAAGCTATGGATCAGTTTTCCAGGCCAGGCTGAGCTCTATCCTTATGTTTTATATGTTTTGCTTTGCCATCCCCTATGGCGGACTTCAGCAGGCATTCTCTCTGCCCTTCAGGTAATAGGCATGACCTTGCCATAGTTGTGGTCTCTTGGCTCAGCTATGAACCCTCCCAATCAATCATATAATTAAAGCGTCTCACCAGCAAACTAGGAATCTAGCCAGGTTGAGACATATGTTGCTTAGGCATTTTACTGGGGAGAAATTAATTCAGTGCAGACTTTTGTTTATCTCAACATGATTACTGAAGTTCTTTTTATCCCACTGCATGCCTTACAGCCATCACAATTAAACATTTACAGTGCACAGAGAATTTTAAATAGTTTTGCCCCTGTTCTCCCAAATCTCCAATTCATTACTCCCCCTCCCCAGCTTAATCAACTGTACAGATGTTCTGGCTTCTTTGGCAGTCCAGAGGTTTGCTACATTTCAGTGCCTCTTGGCTCCATTAATGTACTGTAATTTCCCTTGCACGACACAAATCCCTGCTCCTTCCTAACTGTTTTTGAAAGAACTTTCTAATCCTCTTTTCTTCCTTCAAATAAAACAATAAGGTACAACTACTGTCATGCCTTGCAATGCCATGGCATTGATACTGGGAGCCCCTGCATGAGTGGCACTCCTTTCCCTTGCAGTACCCAGTCTGAGCATCGTAGGACCTATCCATGTGCTGCACAACCGTCAAATAGGAGCAGGACAGAGAGTGCCTTGAAAGCTCGGAAAAGACAGCCTAATAGATAAGCCTCCCTTCACTGAGCTCCACTTCCAGGATCCATGTTTCTGCTCATTTGGGTTGCCCAAGCAACACTATTTTGTCACTGTACAAATGGCAGGGCAGAAGAGAATGGGCAAGCGTGTCTACATTCCACTGGGTTCTATCCTACACGTTGTGGCATAGTCTCTTAAGCATAGTCTCTCTTAAGTGTGTTTATTCTACATAGAAAACTCTAAGCATTCACAAGCCTCTGAGCCTACGCAAGAGATGGTTTGACCCCTCTCTGCCCATCCTTAACCAAAGCTTTGCTTATGAACCCTTCAGGACCTATCCCTGTGGAACCGGGTAGACCTGCGTTCTGCACTGAGCCCATAACTGGGCCAGCCTGTGGCTGTGCTGGTGGGCCCTTCACTCCACATCTTCAGGAGGCTGGTGTTCCCCATCCAAGAGACTACCCAATTCCTAATCTCCTCCCTCCCGTCCTTCGTCTGCTTCACCCCACAGGCAGAAGGGAGACTGGGCCCCGTGGGTGTCCTTGAGCTGCTTTCACCAGAACTGTGGGAGGGGGTCTGCTACAACAACCATTCTGCTACCAGTGTGTGAGCCAAGAGCCTCATCTGGTTCAGCCAACTCCACATCATCCTCCAAGTTTGAGCTACCAGTCCCACCAAAACAGGCTGTTTCTCGACATTTGAGTGCCTGCAAATGTCATCAGAGGGCATGCACATGACACTGTGGATTTTTCAGCACCATGTGGCTGAGCATGGACAATCTGGTTCTTTGATCAGGGAGCAAAGTTTCTGTGGAAGGTGCTTATACCTGCATGTTACAATTTCACTTCTACCTTTGTCTTCCCAGTGTTGTGAAGAGAGAGCCAGAGAATGTGCTCAATGTCAGAGCAGTAAGACTAGTGGACTACAGATATTCTTTCTGAGTTGTCACTGTCTGTGAGTTAAATACATACTTGATACTCATACTAATTTTGATGGTTAGCAGACTGTAACTGTTCCTCTCTTCTGAGTGGCTTCCGTCTGCCAGGGAAATGTGTGTTTTGGAAGGGATGCATACTAATTCTGAAAACTTGTATCTGTTAGCAAGCCAAGTATAACAACTTTGGCCCATCGTGTAACCTTCTCCCTCTACATATGGCTCATTAAGTTGACAGACCACAGCAGTTCCTTCATGCCATCATCAACATTGCTTGTTATAATTTGGCTGCCACATCTGTGCAGGAAGTCTCCATGCCTAATAAACATGGCTGGCTTAAAAACAAAAGAGGAGGAAACACGGGACACATCACGCCTTGGAGTTCTGCACCACGAAGTTATGTAAATTAGCAAAGGGCAGTGCAATATGCACTTCTGGCAAGCGCCACAGTTTCCTTGTCAGCATCCCTTCCCAGGAAGTCCTGCCCATTTACAGGGGCACTTCCAGATTTGAAAACAGAGCAGGCAAGAGGAATTCGGTAGGAGAAGAGTGCTACCTTGATTGCTCTGAAGCAAGCAGAATGGAAAGTTGTGGCTGGGCACCTGCCAAGGGTCTAGAACCCAGCTGGGGCACACTGACAAAAGCTCCTTCGAATTCCCCTTTCTTCCTTTAGCCCAGACAATGATCTTGTTTCTCAGTCCTCTCACAGCTGGCATGTTAAGTTCCATACTGAGTATGCCCTGAGGATGCAAAAAACCATTCCAGAGAGGAGTTAAAGGGGAGAGGCTTCAGGTGGGCGGGTGAAGAGAGGAGGAGCAACCAGAATATGAGATATCCTGTAGTTATGCTGAGATATCAGTGGTACCAATTTTCAAAAAGGGTAGTAGAAGGGACATGGGGAATTCGAGACCTGTTAGCCTTACATCCATTGTAGGAAAAACAATGGAAAGGCTCATAATAGAGAGAGATCTAGTGATGCTAGATAGGGAAGGGAGGCTGACAGCCACACAACACGGCTTCCGCAAAAACAGATCCTGCCAGACAAACCTTGTGGAATTCTATGACAAGGTTTTGAGATGGCTAGATGGAGGGGATGCAGTGGATGTGGTATACCTGGATTTCAGCAAGGCCTTTGTCGAAGTGCCCCATGATATCCTGGTGAAGAAACTGAGGAGTTTTGGGATACACCAAAGCACTGTCTGGTGGATTAGGGCATGGTTGACTGACCGAAAACAGAGGGTAACCATTAGTGGGGAATCATCGGGATTGTGGCCAGTGACAAGCGGGGTCCCCCAGGGCTCTGTCCTGGGGCCGATCCTGTTTAATCTTTTCATCAATGACATGGAAGAAGGGGTGAACAGTCTGCTGATCATATTCGCAGATGACACTAAAACTGGAGCAGTGGCCACAACTGAGGAGCAGGTACTCCAGATCCAGAAGGATCTGGACAGACTATGAAAGTGGACAGGAGACAACAGGATGGCATTCAATGTGGATAAGTGCAAGGTCTTGCACTTGGGGCATAGGAATAGGTGCCATAAGTACAGGTTAGGGGACAAGCGGCTGGAGAGCAGAACTTGTGAAAGGAACCTCGGGGTGCTGGTTGACTTCAGGCTAAACATGAGTCAGCAGTGTGATGCGGTGGTCAAGAGGGCGAACGCCACCCTTGGTTGCATAGCCAGAAGTGTGGCTTCTAGATCGAGTGAGGTATTACTACCACTCTATACGACTCTGGTGTGCCCATAACTGGAGTATTGTGCTCAGTTTTGGGCCCCTCATTACAGAAAGGATATAGCCAGTTTACAGACAGTGCATCGTAGGGCCACAAGGTTGGTGGCCAGTTTCCAGGGGATGCCGTATGAGGCGAGACTGAGGGAACTGGTTCTTTTCAGCCTGGAGAAGAGGAAACTCAGATGGGATATGTTGGCGACATACAGGTATGTGAGGGAATGTCACACGGAGGTGGGTAGAGACCTGTTCTCCCCTGCAGAGGAAGGCAGGACGCGCTCCAATGGAGCAAAGCTCAGGGAGCCAAGGTTCCATTTGAATGCCAGGAAGTACTTCCTCTGCTTCCTGGACCCCAAGGGTGTGGAATGGGCTTCCACGAGAGGTCGTTGAGGCCCCATCAGTGAGGGTGTTCAAAGAAAGGCTGGACATACACATGGTGGGCATGTCATGAGTGGAGCCGGCTGGAGCCAGGGGTCAGACTAAATGGCTCGGAAGACCCCTTTTATCTCACTATGTATCTATGTTTCAATGCTCCAAACTTTCTCTCCCCCTTGCAAAATTCCATCACTAGATGACCAAAAATGACCTTCTAGTGAAGATGCAAAGCAAGAGGGGCTGGGAGGCGAAGCTCTGATGCTCCTCTCCCGCTCTGCACTGGATAAGCATGAACCTCCAAATTTGTGGGCGGATGCTCATCTCCATCTGATCATGCCCTAAGAAAAAGTTCTACAATTTCCAGAATCCCCCAGTCATTCTGGCCCTGTGGGGCATGCTTGGAGTTGCAGGAATTATGCCAGTCGAAGCACGCACAGTGCTGCATCCTGAGCAGCCAGTCTCCTAATTCCGCGTTCTATTCATCAACCCCCCTCCCCTGCATTCTCCCAATTAACCTTGTGGAGTTACATCTCATGTAATGATGGGAAAATTCAGTCATGCCAGTCCATGAGGAAAGTTCAGCCACTGTAAACACTGAAGTCATTCTGGGTTAGGCCTGGTAGAACTCTGGACCTTAAAATCACATGAATTCACTGGTAAGACCCTGGCCATTCACAGAACAAGATCCATCTTTGCAGCTTTCACACACAGCTAGCAAGTCTCTGCAAAACTTCCTAGGAAAGTGTTATTTCCAAATTATGGGCAAGACTACATAATCACAAAATGAACAGGATGGGCTGAAACGCATCTTAGGGGCCAGCCCGCTCTCTCTCTCTCATTCTTATTTAAAGCAGCATTGGTGTCCTTTAATTTCTCTCCATAAGTTGAAATATGAGAATGTCATCCTTGCCTTTCCTATCAGAATAATTATTTTATTTATTTTTCATCTTTGTTGAATTTCAGATTAGATTGCAATGCATTTTCATTTTACCCCATTTTCAAATAATCGAGAACAGGATCTTTAAAAATTCTATACCATTTGCCTTCATTATGGAGCAAACAAGAGTCACAACATGATACAAATAACAGCTGGCAATTTGAAAGAAACAGTGTCATCTGAAAACACGGTATATAGTTTATTTAATAAAATGTTCTGAATGACGAAGTTTTTCCTTTGTATAAATGGAGAATGCAAAAAACCCCCAAATGTATCTAACACCTTGCTAAGCGCAAGTACTTACCTCCCTGAGACACAGTGAAGGGCAGGATATAAAAGCTTTAAATAAAATAAATAAATAAATACGTAAACGGAGAGGCACCCAAAGTGGTGTGTGGGATGCAGAAAGTGAGCAGGGAGGGCTTTGAGAATGGAATTACCTCTGAAATAATCACTTCTGTCTTTGACTTTTACAAGGACAAAATGATCATGGCAGTTGTATTTTTAATTCTCTTCCTAATTGTGTCTAACATGAAATTTGATTTTTCCACAGCCACACATGGGGTCAAGATTTTCCATAATGTGCCTGCCACAATCTCAAGGCCCATTTAGTGGCCAGTCAGCACTAGTCCATGTCCTATTGGCTTGTAGAAGTTGGACCTTCTTTTAGCCCAAGATGTATTATTTTATATTTGCTTTCACAAGCCACATTTTCCATTCTTATGCTCATCCTCCCAGTTCCGAGAGATCTTTCCAGTGATCCTCATTGCCCCCCCCCCACTTTAACCCATTTCATGGAAGCAGCAAATGTGACCACTTCACTGCTCAGTCTTAATTCCAGATCATCCATGAATCCTTTGAAAAGCATTGGTTCCTGTACAGTCCCCTATGGTATCCCACTGTTTACACCCCTCTATTGGGAGAATTTGCTATTGATTTTTACTCTCCACTTTCTGTTCTTTAACCAGCTAATGATCCATAAGAGGATCCCTCATCTTATTGTAAAAGGGTTAGGGTTAACCCTAAAACCATGGTGCCAAAAAAAAAAAAAAAAAAAAAAAGTTCTAATTTAAGCAGCTGCTGAAAACTAGAAACCAAAGAGTATCCAGCTTTCTTGATTGTCTTCACTCCCTGAATTCTATGCAAATGTTACAAATATTAGAACTACTTGAAAGCCTTGTTATCACTTCACTTACCTACTAGAGCGAGGCACTCTGGCAGGTATTGCCAGTGCTCCTGCTTTGGCAACAGCCCTGGAGGTTTGGCTCTGCTGTGTTCCTTCCTCCAGCATGTAGCAAAATGGTCAGAAATAGAGTGGAACAAACTTCTTGGGGAGAACCCCAAAAAAGAAAGATTAGTCCATGCCCAATGTCTTCTTGCTTCCTAAAATCTCCAGTATTTCCTCCAGGTGTGACCAACCAGTGGCTAGATCCAAGTTTTCTTACCAATCGCTATATACAGAGTCTCTCTCTCTCTCTCATGCAATGCCAAAAAAGAAATGACCAGAGCTGAGTAGGTGAATATGGAAAGGATGCTACACCGAAGAGACGGCCCTGCTTTTCCCTTCCATGCAGGGTATCTCTAGGGATCAATCATTTACTGAAATGACTATGAGGCACTTGTATTTAACCAAGGGGGAGCAAGGCTGCTTTCTTGCTGACAGTGCATATCTTTGCTGAAGAAGGCATGGGTTGCTTTTACCTGTTGGAACCGCCCTCAGCGGCAGTGGCAGCACAGCTGAAGTTTGCCATACTGCTGCACAGCACACCAGCCTAAGAGACAGACAGAGAGGGAAGGGGCCCTGCAGATGCTCTCTGCTGATGCAGAGAACAACAACATTTTAAAATAGCCATGGCACACATACCATGAGGAGCCCCAAAGCACAATTGCGTTGCCTTCCTGAGGTTACACACTTGCCTGTTTCCCTCCCCATGTTCCAGCCTCTTTCCCCGGAGAGATGCTTTTTAGGCTTCCTTTTTAAAGTCACTTGCATTGACCCAGCCATTGATAAAAGCAGAGGACGTGGTGGGGTTGGTTTCCTCTCTTGGCACCATTGCAAATCTCTGGGGCAACCCAGCGAGGCTACAGTGGGGACTGCTCCTTTAAGGAACGGCTCTTGGAAAGTTCTCCAGGATATCAGAGCACAAGCTCATTTTACAAGTGGTGGCATTCTTCATTATATGAAAATAAATTCTTGTGTCTTTAAGGGGAGATGAAAAGGCCCTTTTGCATTAGCCTTTTGATGCCCAATTCCATCCTCTCCTTCTTTATTGTAATCTGTTTGATCTAATATAATTTCAAACACATTTTAAAGGGTATTAGAAGGAAATCTTTTCTGGCTTAATAATAGATTTTTGCCAGCATATATTAAACACGCCGTTCATCAGCAAGGGAGACATCGACGCCACTGACTTTGAAGCAGACGGAACAAGGCTGTGAAGAACAAAGCTTTACTACCACTGCCACTACCACCACTAATAATAATCAAGGTCTTTTCATCAGTTTCACCCCAGCTAGCTCTAATGGGTCTGCTTGTAAGGTTGCCCTTAAAATATGGAACCTGTCTGCATCACCCAGGGCAGCATACACAGAAAACACATATAGTTCAGAGCAGTATTTTAATTTTCAGAGCACAGGGAGAAAGTGCCTGGCAGTGTAGAAGCAACAGAATTTATCTGGAGGGGAAAAAAAAGCCGGGGGTGGGTGGGTGGGGGGGGGCGCTACCAATGAACCCATCTCAAAAGCATAAGAAAGCATGGGCTGACCTGATGGAGTTCTGCCTGTCCTAAGCAAGCCTGCCAGGGCCCTTAATGGTAGGCAGCAAAGGGACAGTTAAGACTCCAGAAGGAATCGCCGGGTAGCAGCATCTTTTCTGGACACCTCCTCCCCTAGCACTTATCTTCAGAGTGCCAACACCTGCGTGTGGGGAAATGAAAGATTTTGTTCAAGAGGGCTGCGAAGGAACTTGTGGTCCTAAAGCAAATTCCTGGGCAGAGCAGGTGCTCTGAAGATACTCTGTTCCCTAATCAGCGTGTATTTTTCCTCTGGCAGAAGGAGAGAACGAGAGAGGGAGCATGCAAGCGGCTGTCCATTCCAGCTTTCTGCCCATACAGGGGGCAACCAGCTGCCAGTGGGGGACCTGCAAGCAGACACCCATGTGTGCAGGCACCACCCCTGCATTTCATGGCAGTGGATCTAGCGTGTCAGGTACCTCCGGCTTCCAGTGGCGGGCCTCAAGGTTCCTGCACAGGTCAGATCCCCACGGCCCCGTGGGTTTGCACGTGCCAAGAGTCTTGGAGCATCTGTTGAATAGCGCTGCCGGTGCTGCTTCCGCCATGCACACTGGCCTCATGGTACTGTGGCAAACCCCGTATGCATCTCACTGTCCTTTGCATAGGTGAGAAATGCTCTGTCGGTATAATCATGTCAGAGTCTGTCTCAAAACCGGTATGGACAAACATTAGAGATGGAAATTTGTGGAGGGTGATGGATTGCTGCTGCTATTTTCTCTGTAGAGAAGACTGAACTATAGCTGGTTCAGGAATTTAGGCTTTGAGAATGTAGGTCAGTCCTGAAGTGGGTCCTACCTCCACTTGTGGATGCGTGGATCAAGGTGTAGCTCTCCAATAGAGTTTGCACTTCTCTGAAAGCTGTCGTGCAGTTGCCACCAAAGAAAAAGGATAGAAAGTATTTAATTTTCAGATCCAAGGCAAAATCCATTCAGAGTGCAGCTCTACAGACTCTCTGCTCTTCGGAGGGAGGGCTTCAAGACCCCCGCCCAGGCAGAGCCCCGCTGCACAGGGTGCACTGGACGGCCGAAGCATTCACAGGCCCCCGTCCTGGTGGAGGCAGCTTAGCTGGGCCTCTGGGTCTGAGGGGCGCGCGAAACTGGTGCATTCTCAGCCCTTTCTCTCCCCTCCCCTCCACTTCTCTAGCTCACAGCTTTCTGTGCGACTTTCTGCTGCGATCAGATCTGCACCACCAAAGCAGCTTCTGGTCTTTGAGGGCAAGTACAGCATCCTGCTGTGCCCCAGATATTGTCCAGGGCCGTACAATTGTTCTGCTCACGTATCTGCTCACCATCCTGAGATGCCAGTAATGGGACAGTATGGAAAAGCTTTAAATAAATAAATTATTGAATGCAATCTGGTTTTCATCAAAATGCACAGAATGCCGCCGCCGTGGGTTGGAATGGCCGTTAGCACATGTGAGTCACAGAGATTAGGCTGATCCAGTTTCCACCCAAAGTAGGTGTAGGCATTAAAAGCATAGATGTGGGCCCACAACACCGAAAAGCAAACCAACACACTGCCATAAGGAAGATTTAAATAGCCGTTCCTCACCGCATCTATCCTCTGCATGTGATAGCGGACTAAAATGGAGAGACGGGGTCAAAGCCCACCCCACTCCATGTTGGCTAACCTTGAACCAGTCTCAGTCTCTCAGTTCATGTATGTCTGTTTTATTACAACCATTCTCAAATCACCCTCAAAATCACTTACATAAGTCCATAAATCCCTCCACCATCCATATGTTTTTAAGGATTTTGACAACAGCAACACACAGAGAACATCCAAGAACTGTGCATGTGAAAATCTGAATGAGTTGTTTCCCTTTCTTCTAAAAATAAATAAGCCAACAGCCTTGTCTGTGGAAGTAAAAGCTAATGGTGAACAGGATGATTTGGTGTTTTCCTCTTATGTGGAAACCTTCCCATCTCTTTCAGGGTATGACATGAGCTAGCGGGAAATGTAACTGTTTGGAGGATTAATCACAATTCTCAGTGTGCCAGATCTGCGAATTGAATGCCACTTCCTCCATCACCGAAGAAAAGAAGTCATGTTTTAAGGCCACCTTTTGATATAAAATATAAGAAATGTTAATCCTGATGAAGGACATCAACTGTGACTGGTCAGGACCCACGTTTCATAAAAAAGATAATGAGACTAGGAGCTTATTTCTTCTTGCTTCCCCCCTCCCCACACTCTTTTTCCAGGAAGGCAGGTTGTTATAACAGAAACCTCTCTGACCCCAGATATTTCTAGAAATGTGACACTGAATAATGTTTCCTTTTCTTTCCCCTTCTGTTTCTGGCTAGCAAAGTCACTGCTGTGCCAGGCTTGTGCTGTGTTGTCCCATGAATTCTTGGAGAGAGGAGAGGAGAGGAGATCAGTTTGGAACGGTGTGCAGTTAGAACTGATCTATCTGATGATTGCAAAAAATGCCAAAATTGCAGTGGCCTCTAATGACAAATGTTCACCACTGGCACTTAATGACCACTCTTTTTTTCTGGTGGTCTTGGACTAAACTGTGTTTGTGCAGGGAGGAGCGGAAGAAGGTGCAGCAAAACAACAGCCAGCTTGCACAGTGCTGCTGCCAAGACGTGGGCACAGCACCGTCGTTACAGGTACATCCTGGGTTCTGCTGCAGTGCTGGTGGCTCATTCCAGACGATGGAGGATGCGCGACGCACAGGACCACGTGCTGTTCCCTCTGTGAACCGGGAGAAGGGGCATGGGCAAGCCCTGCCTCCAGACGGATGCGGGGGGGCCCCTTTGCCCCCCCCTTTGTCACTGCCACCTCTGCCCATTCATTTGTCCTTTTGCGGCGAGTCAAGCCCATACTGTTGCCTGCCATAGAGAACAAGGCAAGTGACACGACTCCCTGCTCTCCACTTGCACGTGTGGAGAGGGAAGGCGAATAGCCTACAGGAGCAAAGAGCACCAGGGCCAGTGGGTCTTCGGGGTCAGGGGCAGGTCCTCAGCTTTGGTGTGGCCTCATCCAGTGCTCTAGAAGTCCTTGATGTAACCTTGACATTGTCCTTGCTATAACACGTGTTTCAAGTACATTGCAGGGAAAACATAAGGTTGCAGAACATAAGGTTGCAGAGCGTCTTTTTGGTGGTAGCACCTGGCTACGGAATGCCATCCCCACAGAGGCTGACCTGGCACACTCAGTGTGCTCTTTTTCATACTAGGTGAGGCCTTCCGCCCTGCCCTCGGATTGAGGTGCGTTCTCTGAGCCTTTCCAGATCTCCACACTGTTCCTGCAGGTTTTTGCTTCTTGTTTCAGCATGTACTTCAGCTCCTCTTCCTTTTCCTTCCCTGATCTGTCCTATTTTATGTGATTCGTACTTTGTGTTTTATGTTTGTAATAGGTGCCCTGCTCTGGAAGCATGAATTATTGGGTGTCTTTAAAATGTAATAAATAAATAAAAATAAACAAGAGTGGGATGCTTGGGTCTCCAAACTTTCTTCATTTCAGCCTTTGTGCTGCTTAATATGCTTTCTGCACCCGGCCCTGGTTTGTAGTACAGTACAAATCAATATCCTATTAGATATTATGCCACATGGTGTGTCGTGCCATCTTTAGAAACAACATCTTGTAGGCAATTATATGCACACCAACAACTGAGCTGAATTCAGAGGAGGGCAGTGAGCAGTATCCTGTCCACAGGCCGGGTGAAGCACATAATGCTTCCCTTTCCAGCCCATGGATACCTATCCTTGCCTCTGTGGGTGAGTGTGGAGTGGATGTGTGGTGAAGGAAATACCATGTGTTGACCATGAGAATTGGGGCACAGGTGAAAAAGTGTGCCCACTTTAGATTTGGCCTCTAAAGGGAGGCCTGCATCTGGCAGGTGGCCCACAGGCCAACAAACGTTCATCCCCACAGTGCAGAGAGTGGCACTAAGTGATACACTTTCATTGTGCCTTTAAAAAGAAGTCTTCAATATTTTGTGCATAGCGTTAGGAGTTACTGGAGAGTTATTCTCATGGTAAAAATGCAGCCGCCAAAAGGAAGGGAAGCTTCGCTGCTGTGATCCAAATCCCTGCAAGGACTACATGAATCAGACGTCTTGTCTCTACCTCAACTGATCCAGCAGGACAAGCAGCATTAATGCCCACTCACCCTTTTCCGTTCCTCGGTCACTGCCAAGACTCCCAGTAGGGGCCGCAATGAGAGAAAGGTGCCATGGGAGTGGCATCTTCAAAGTGTGGTCGTTTGGCAGCCATTTGGAACCTGGAATCTTTCACCTTCCTACCATAATTACTGCTACCCTATACGACTTTGGTGCACCCGCAGCTGGCGTATTGTGCTCAGTTCTGGGCCCCTTGTTACAAGAGGGATATAGAAAGGTTGGAATCAGTGCAGCGAAGGGCCACTAGGATGGTGGCTGGTTTGCAGGGGAAGCCATATGAGGAGACTGAGGGAGCCGGGTCCCCCATATACCTATATGTCACCAACAGATCCCCTTGGAGTCTCCTCCATGCTGAAAAGGCCAAGTTCCTGCAGTCTCGCTTCATATGGCTTTCCCTGCAACTGATTCCAACCTGGCTATATCCTTCCTGTAATGAGGGGCCCAGAACTGCACACAAGACTCGAGCTGCGGGTGCACCAGAGTCGTGTAGAGTGGTAGTAGTACCATTCTCGATCTAGAAGCCACATTTCTGGCTATGCAACCAAGGGTGGCGTTCCCCCTCTTGACCACCGCATCACACTGATGACTCATGTTTAGCCTGCAGTCGACCAGCACCCCGAGGTCCCTTGCACAAGTGCTGCTCTCCAGCCACTTGTCCCCTATCCTGTACTTATGACACCCTTTCCTATGCCCCAAGTGCAAGACCTTGCACTTATCCACATTGAATGTCACTGGCTTCACTATGAAACAAAGTCACCCAGCAAGCTTCAAGGCTGGGTGGGAAGAGAAGCCGCATCTCCCAGGCCTCTGCCCACCACTCATACCCCCATACCGCATTGGCTCTCAAAGTGACTAATTAAATGCTTGAAAGTAAAAAGTGAAGTATTTTAAACTAAAACCTGAGCTACAACTGTGTTTACCAAGGACTTTTCTGTCTCCCCTGTGTCTTTATACACAGAGCAGCGGAAGATGGTTACAAGTTAAATTCTAAGTAATAACTTGGGGAAGGAGACAAATTCCAGAAGAGAAATTCATGTCTATTTGTACCACCAGCCATGTGCAAACAGGTCTTAGTTTCTGGAAGCTTATACAGCGATTAGTCTTTACACTGATACAAGACTGCCTTTTCATGGTGGGGAATGCTGCCTGCAGATCCGCCATACTCCCCACAAAATAAAGCAAGCTTGAAACAACTTCTTCTGTAATATCCATCAGGAAGCAAAACCCTCTCCCAAGCCACGGACCTGCCATGGCCTTACTCATGTGCAGACAATCCCTCGCCTCTGAGGGCCTGGCTTACACCCTGCACAAAGAGGATGGTAAAATTCCAAGTCAAAGAAGGTCCTGAGTAGGGAGTTGGCAGCTACGCTGACCCTCCAACCATGCAGTGTTTGGCATGTGATGCCGAAACAGCCCACCAGCTGTTTCATTTTGATAGGGAGAGGACGGGCTCAGGGCTGGCTCTGCTAATTACACCAGCAAGCATAAGTCAAGGGTCCAAACAATAGTTCTCCTTTTGTGTAAGCATGCATGTGCATCTTAAAAAAAAGTGCTGCTGAAATGAACAAAAGAAGTGTCATATGTACAGGGTAATTAAGCACACGCACACACACACACAAAACTGGCCAGTCTTAAAAGACAATAGGATTTATTTGATTCATTTAATTTCTGTCATACATTCCTGCCAAAAATGGCGTTCAAAGGTGTTCGGTAAAAATCCAGATAAAAAGCAATATTTAATTAGAACATAGCATAAACACAAGCACATTATAAACTCACCAACCAAACTCAATGAAAGCACAATTAAATCATGATAATAACATCGCCACCAAAGAAATAAAAGAAGCACCAATATAAGAAGTGTAACAAGAAATGAAATGTTGTACTCAGTGCAACACTGAGTGGCCCTGTTGGGAGGGCCGTCTGGCTTTTACCTGCTTTCAAGGTCCAAGGAATCATAAGAAGGGAGAGAGAGACTCTGAAGTCCAACTGCTGTTGCTGCTGCCGGCATGCCCAGGAGTGCCTGGCCCAAGTCTACTCCTCCTCCAGTGAGGATCCAGAACCAGAGGAGCTTTGGATATAGACTCAACTGCAGTGCTGACAAGGAAAACCCTCCTACGGATGGAGCAACCTCCCCAAAGGATGCTCTAGGGAGACCTTTGGTATGGGCCCCCAGCTTGCTGGCACTGGGAGAACCTCTTTCCGAGTCAGCAGGGGGATTAACCTGCCTCAAAGATTCAGAAGTGAAGACACCAAGACTTGCCATCTCAGGCAGCTCTCTGGCAAAGGAGTTCACATCACATGCCCAAAGTAACAGAGATCCTCATTATAGGATCCTTGAAAGTAGTATACTATGGCAACTGGACTATACATACCTTCATTTGGAACCTGGAACTGGCTTGCTTGCATGGATTGGCTTGACTTGTCAAGACACTGCTTGCTTGTGTCTTGGCTTTCTAAACTGCTCTTGGCTCTGGAGAGCATCGCTGTGATTGTGAGTGTGACTTCAGCCTGGTTGACTGTGTGCCTTTGCCCTGCCATCGGTCCAAGGACTGAGTTCTGACCTGGCCTTAGCAGTTTTCATGATGGTAACACACCCATCACAATGTTCGAAGACTGACACTTTGGTAAAGCCACCACAAAGTAGCATATTTTTAATCATGTGTGTTCTTCCTGTTCTTTCTTGTACACAAATGTAATTTCTTCTGAAAACAAATTGTATACCATCTAAAACATGGGGGGTAGTCTATGTACATGACAAGTAAGAAGTAGGCTTTGGAGCAAGTACATGTTAAAAAATTGTAGGAATTTCTAATTCATGTAATGCAAAGAAAGGGAAGGAAAGATGGAGATCATTTTAGTTATGGATAGACATCTTATTTACTTATGCATTTATCAGAGGCAACCAGAACAAACAACTTTTTTCTCCTGGTATGTGAAATGCAACATGGGAATGGAGACTTTGAGCAGACTAACATAATAAACTAAGAGGAGCTGTGCCGAATCAGGACAAGACTGCATCAAGCCCCAGCAGCTTTCTCCTATGTGAATTTGTGCAATCTTCTTTTGAAGCTGCCCAAATTGGGTCATTACTGCAGCACATGGAAGTGAATCCCACAGTGTTACAAACCGCTGTGTGAAAAAGTCCTTCCCTTTATCTATCCTGAATCTTCCACCAATATCCTTCACAGGATGGCTCCACTGGGGTCTACTATTGTGGCAAAAAAAGAAAATGTTCCTCTATCTACTTTTTCCACACCTCTGTGTACCTCTGTCATGTCTGCCCTTGCTTACCTTTTTCTCAGCTAAACAATCTCAGTTGTTATAATCTTAGTGCAGGACGTGTTCCGATGGAGCAAAGCTCAAGGAACTAAGGTTCAGTTTGGATGCCAGGAAGTACTTTCTGACAGGACCCCCAGGGTATGGAATGGGCTTCCAGGGGAGGTGGTTGAAGCCCCATTCATGAGGGTGTTCAAAGGTAGGCTGGACATGCACATGGTGGGCATGTCATGAGTGGAGCCAGTTTGAGCCGGGGGCCAGACTAGATGGCCCAGGAGGCCCCTTCTGACTTGTTCTGTTTCTATGCTTCTCTGTTTCCCTTATAGGTGAGTTGTTCCAACCCCGTGTTCATTTTAGTTGCTCTTTCCTACACTTTTCCCAAGTCTACAATATCCTTATTACGTAGGTGTTGTAACCAGAACAAAGAGCAGCCGTTTCATCCATCTGTAAAAGGGTAATAATCATGGATGTTGACTTTCTCACAGCGGCCACCCACTGGCTTAACATGTTCATCAGGCTGTCCACCAGGAACCAGGCCCCCTCTCTTGCTCAGGCCTCTGGCAGCTCAGATTCCACCAGAGGTGCCCACCCAGTGGCCATTACTCCACACTTGCTTGTATCGAACTGCATTTGCCATTGTGATGCCCATTCTCCCAGTCTGAAGAGGCCATTTTGGAGCTCCTCACAATGCCTTTTGGTGTTAACCATCCTGGTGTCATCAGTGGGAGAATGAGGGAAAGCCTCTCTCTACTCAAAGGACAAAACTCCCTGGGCTGCTTTTAGAGATGAATGGAAAAAAAGAATTACAGACCACTGTGCAACACGTACTTGGCCATGACTGGAGATGACAACCTTCCCTCTCTGTCTTTATGGAAACCCTACAAACTTGCCATGTAGGTCCCTTCCCTGAACTACCCCATCAACAGCTGTTCTACCAGGCTGCATCAGAGGCAGAAAGTGACCCCCTACAGCAGCTGGCCTTGCATGCATTGCTCATCAGCACACTCAGTTATGTGACCATAAGAAAGATTGGTGGTCCCTCTGCTCTTCATCTGCCTCCTTCTTGTATGTCTTATGGAGTAGCAGGGGTTGAATGAATAAATGAATGAATATCCACCATTATTTTGCATTCAAAGCAAACTGCAAATCTTACATTTAAGGCAGAAAGATGGGTGGATGGATAAAAAGCTTGAATGTGAGGGACCTCCTAGCCATAACAGAAAGCTAGCAAGTCGCCCAAGGAATTTGCAAAATAACTTTCATACTTGTTAGCTTGTGTATCATGAAAAGCCAACTATCACTCTACAGATATTGTTTAGGGACAGATGGCTGCATCCCCAAATGGCAGGGCTTCTTTTCCCACCCTGTGATTCTACAATCCTTTGGTGGTGTCCTTTGCAATTGAACTGCTTGACAACTTCATTCAGCTGTTAGTAACAAGCACAAAGTATTGATTACTTCTGAATGTCCTAATGACTGAAGAGTGGGATATGGGCACACCAGAGACATCTGAAGTGGATTCACGTGGCTTCATATTTTTATTAATCTAACCTGCGAATGGGAGTGACACCTTCCCATTTACACACATTTTGTGGATCTACAGACTTTAAAAAAAAAAACCTTCCCAGAAATTTATGCAAATGTTATTTGATGAAAATATGAACACTTCTGTAAAATGCACCAATATATATACAAAGTATTGATTACTTCTGAATGTCCTAATGACTGAAGAGTGGGATACAAAGCAGTAAACACTGAGTTTTCTGATTCCAAGTGAAATTATAGTTTGCCTTACAAAATTGCACAGTAAGTCAGTGAACAAATCAGACAAGTTGCGGCTCTGGAGGTTGCTGACGTTACACTGACACACTACAGTAATAAGAACCTGAAACACATCATGCTACTTTTCTTTCCTTCCTCCCTGAATCCTTCCCACGGTGGGAGATTATAAGGCTGTGCACTGGATCATGAATCACATAGAGATACTGATGAAAAATATCTGCATGCCTATCAATAATAATAAACCTCTTTATATTATTTTAAATCTGCTTTCTCTGAAGCTTTATTTTCTACTGAGTTAATTCAGCTCTTCCAGAACACCCTTTTCAAACCATGTTCCAGGAACACTTGAGTTAATCGGAGGTTTCTCACCGGAAAGCTTGGGTAATAGCAGCTGGGCTTCTTTGAAAAAAGCCACGAACAGCCTTGCTTTGCAGTGTCCGCATACATGGTTCTGCTGTGGGAGCTCACACAGAAAGCAGACAGGCCCAATTATTTTGTCCAGTAGCCATTACGGAATAAACATGAACTTTAAAAAATGCCCTGAATTTTCTAAAGCCTTTTATCTATCCTTCTGATTAACAGATGTGAGAACCATCTATTAATATCTGATTTATGGTTCTGGGACAACCAAGGTGTTTGCACATTAATGTAGAGGAACTACACAACATAAATAATTATCTCCATAATCTCAAATAGACTAAGGCATCAACTGATAAAACCAAATGTGTAAGACTGAGGAAGCTACATTGCAAAGTGGTAGACCTAATGTAAGCCAATTGAGGAAATCAATGGCTATTTATAACTTTTAATAAGCACACAATATAAATAGGAAGATTCAATTTACTATAGTTTCCTGCTTCTAATTTTTGTATAGGCTTTATTTTATATGACAATGCAAAGAGATTCTTATTCTGGGGTCTAGGGGAAAATCACCACAAGATGTCACTGTTGCAGCAAACACAATTCAAATACTTTTTTTAAAAAACAATCTTACTTCTTAAGTATAACACTTATCATTATTATTATCATTCCATCCACTATATTTGTTAAGTTGTTTTGATCACAATCCATCACACACGCTCACCCATTTATGTCACATGGAAGTCACTGGGATATTAACCATATTATGTCCCACATTCTGTTTCAGATGATAACCTTGCGTTAGCAACCCTGTTCTATCAAAAGTCCCAAATGCATTGTAAAAACAATATTGTAATAACTCTGCCCAGCAGGAGAATTATTCTGTCACTGGGATATTGCACTGACATGTTAAAGTAGCTCTTCCACAGTTTTGTCTGTGGATTAAAAAGGTAGGTTTATTATACATTCAGTGAAATTAAGTAATGTGGCTATTACTGGACATTATCCTTTCAGGCTGCAAAGTGTCTGTGTTTGCGTGTAAATCTCCCATCCCCAAAAGAATGGCGTATCAACAAAACGTCCTGCCCAAAACTTCTTCTGAGTGTATACAATTGTTCTTTCATTTAGCACCCCCACAGATCGAACTCAAGACATGGGCACACCAGAGACATCTGAAGTGGATTCACGTGGCTTCATATTTTTATTAATCTAACCTGCGAATTTTATCAATCTAACCAGCAGAGTGACACCTTGCCATTTACACACATTTTGTGGATCTACAAAAAAAAAAAAACCTTCCCAGAAATTTATGCAAATGTTATTTGATGAAAATATGAACACTTCTGGAAAATGCACCAATATAGGTGTAATTTAGGGTGCAAACTGATGTGCTCTCAGGCAGATACATGTAAACCTCTGAACTTGGAGGCTACAGCCAGGGCAAGGCGTTCTAGCAGTCATCCCCACACCGAGCCCTAGCCCAACAGATTTATTCTAGCTGGCCATCTTTAGCCTCCCAGATTTAGAGCCCGAGAGTGGGAGGTCAGGAGGCTGGGGAGCTGGCAGGAGCAGCACAAGGCGGTACTCCACCCTTCTCCCTTCCCTATCCCCCCGCCCTTTTTGTCCTTTCTAAGGCCCTGATGGAGAGGCAGCCATTCTAACGGCAACTGTGTTATGGTGGCAACCTGGCCTTCAGAATCCCAGCTTAGAAAATCCCAAGACCAGCCAGACTTTCTTGGGAGCCCACAGGATTGTGCCCTTAAAAACAAGAGCACATTTGTATTTATGTGCTTCTGTTCCCACTTCAGCCTCTGTCCTGTAGCAATGTTTTCATGGGTGTACATCCTGTAAGTGTGTGCTGAGCTCAGAAAGACAGGCAAAATACTACTTGTCAGCAAAAGTTCTGTCAGTGTCGGTGAGCTTTCTTGCAAACTTCTCTAATGCAGGAGAGGGGAGACCTGAATCCAACAGTGAGCAGCTGAGAGGACAAAAGACACCTGATAATTGGCAAATCACACCAAATGGATAGGACAAGGCCCATATATTCCTAGAAGGGGCTGTTCTAGTTATTCCATGTGCAGCTTGCATGGGTGAAGTAAGGAGAAGAATTACACTTCTTTTTTGTTGCATGAATGGACTGATTTCAGGGACATTATCAGCCTTAGTTTCTAATCCCACCCCCCTTTCCCAATCTAAATTTAACTGAGGTAGGGCAAATTGGAGTAAAACTTCAGATGTTTCCTTTTGACAAACTAACGCTGCTTTCTTTCACTAGAATTTGCATACTAAGTGGGCTGGGAAGCTGAATGATGGAATATGAACTTTGGAAGACATAATCCTGCAAAACATTGGTAGCTTTGCTGTAAATGTTGTAGGAATGGGAGGGGATCCACTGAAGAAATATGCTCACACGTCTGAACCACCACACATTCCAAAGCTCAGGTGTAAAATTCACTCTTTTCTGAAAGTTGCAATGCAGTTGTCCAAGTAAAAAAAATAAGAAATGTGCACAAATGTATATATTGGGAACAAGCTTGCACAAAAAAGCGTGTATCTATGAAAAATGTTTTAAGATAAATTACATTTGGCAAATTGCTAGAAAAAGAAATGTATTAAAATGAACAAATACAAGATGGCATGTATTTTTTTCTTTCATAATTCAGATTTAGAAGAACTTCGCTTAAGATGACCAGTATAAACCAAACTTTGAGATTAACCCTCAAGCAATTTCAATTCATTGTTTACATTACTGCTGCTACCATTATCACTCGGTTTTGTAGCATGGGAACAGCTAGCCTTTCCCATAAGCTGCCTCTTCTGCTTTGAGTATGTTCACACATCACGTTCCAATCGACTTTGCGCTTGAAAGGCAGGCGGAGCCCTCCAGTGCGCCTGCCCACCACCTGTCCAGCTCCGTGCACTACATGCATCCTCTGCAAGTCAGGAGCAGCATGGAGGCGAAGCTTCTCCCACCTGCAAAACACGTCGATGGGCGATTTCAGCAAAGTGCTTTGCCTTGAGGGCAAGGAGCAGGCAGGTTGAGGTGCTGTGAGGATTGGACTTTTTCCTGGCCTCTTCCCCTCCTGGCCTGAATGCCCACAAAATGCTGTCTCTGCCATTTCTTTCACAATCCTGCAGCCAGCACAGTTCTTCCTTCACCTGCTGGAAGAGGAGCGGGATGGTGCTCCAAATTCAGAGTCCCAGCTCTGATGTCAGAGCAAGCATCTGAAAGAAGAGCTGAGACTCCCAATTCTCCAATGGCTCCCTAGCTAGAGTGGGAGGGCTCCCTATGGGTGTATACAAAATTCATCTAATTTCAGCCTGGAATTAGAATAATTGAATAACTGAATCAGAGTCATAGAGTTAGAAGGGGCCTGTGAGCCAACTGAGCCCAACTCCCTGCTCAGTGCAAGCGAAAGTGTCCCTAGCAGATGGGCTCCCCCAGCTGCCTCCACCATGCCTCCAGGGTAGGAAAGCCCACCACCTCCCTAGGTCATGGGTTCCATCTAACAGTGGAATTACAGTTTTTCCTGAGGTCCACTGTAATCTGGCTTCCTGGGAGTTAAGCCCAATATTCCATGTCCTGCCCTCTGGAATGACTGAGAAGAGATGCTGGATCTTCTCAGTGCAACAAAGGGCCACAGGGATGGTGGCTGGTTTGCAGGGGAAGCCCTATGAGGAGAGACTTGGGGAGCTCGGTCTTTTCAGCCTGGAGAGGAAACATAGAAACATAGAAACAGAGCAAGTCAGAAGGGGCATCTTGGGCCATCTAGTCTGACCTCCAGCACCAGCCAGCTCCGCTCACGACATGCCCACCATGTGGACGTCCAGCCTATCCTTGAACACCCGCACCGATGGGGCCTCAATGACCTCTCGTGGAAGCCCATCCCACACCCTCGGGGTCCTGAATGTCAGGAAGTGCTTCCTGGCATCCAAATTGAACCTTGGCTCCCTGAGCTTTGCTCCATTGGAGCACGTCCTGCCTTCCTCTGCAGGGGAGAACAGGTCTCTACCCATCTCCGTGTGACATCCCCTCACATACCTGTATGTTGCCAAAATATCCCCTCTGAGTCTCCTCTTCTCCAGGCTGAAGAGACCCAGTTCCCTCAGTCTCGCCTCATACGGCATCCCCTGCAAACCGGCCACCAACCTTGTGGCCCTACGCTGCACTGACTCTAACCTGGCTATATCCTTTCTGTAATGAGGGGCCCAAAACTGAGCATAATACTTCAGTTGTGGGCACACCAGAGTCGTATAGAGTGGTAGTAATACCTCTCTTGATCTAGAAGCCACACTTCTGGCTATGCAACCAAGGGTGGCGTTCGCCCTCTTGACTACCGCATCACACTGCTGACTCATGTTTAGCCTGCAGTCAACCAGCACCCCGAGGTCCCTTTCACAAGCGCTGCTCTCCAGCCACTTGTCACCTAACCTGTACTTATGACAGCTATTCCTATGCCCCAGGTGGAAGACCTTGCACTTATCCACATTGAACGCCATCCTGTTGTTCCCTGCCCACTTCCATAGTCTGTCCAGTACCTTTTGGATCTGGAGTACCTGCTCCTCAGTTGTGATCACTGCTCCAGTTTTAGTGTCATCTGCAAATTTGATCAGCAGACTGTTCACCCCTTCTTCCATGTTGTTAATGAAAAGATTAAACAGGATCGGCCCCAGGACAGAGCCCTGGGGGACCCCGCTTGACACTGGCCGCCATCCCAATGATTCCCCGCTAATGGTTCCCTTCTGCTTTCGGTCAGTCAACCTTGCCCTAATCCACCGGACAGTGCTTTGGTGTATCCCAAAACTCCTCAGTTTCTCCACCAGGATATCATGGGGCACTTTGTCAAAGGCCTTGCAAAAATCCAGGTATACCACATCCACTGCATCCCCTCCATCTAGCCATCTCGAAACCTTGTCATAGAATTCCACAAGGTTTGTCTGGCAGGACCTGTTTTTGTGGAAGCCGTGTTGTGTGGCTGTCAGCCTCCCTTCCCT
>NW_025336599.1:1600993-1627125 GCF_004798865.1 Varanus komodoensis
TCATCCAGGGTCTCAAGTTGACCTGGAAGGCCATAACATACCCCACTGTCAGGTCTCTTTCCCTGTGAAAACCCCTAAGTTTCACCCAGACTGCCTCTACCGAATCCCCATCTGTGCTGCATCCTATCTCACTGCATCCTGTCCCTTCCCTGACGTATAAAGCCACGCCCCCACCTCCCTTTCCCTTCCTGTCCTTTCTAAAAAGGTGATACCCTTCTATGTTCACATTCCAGACTTGCCTTTCATCCCGCCAAGTTTCTGTGATTCCCACCAGATCATGCCCACCTATTCCCAGGAGAGCTTCAAGCTCTTCCTGCTTGTTACCCATGCTCCTAGCATTGGTGTACGTGCACCTCAACCCCTTTCCTCCGCTTCCTTTCCTTGGAGTTCCCAGCCCGCTCCTTCCTCCCATCCTCCCTGATACCTGGCCCCTCTCTGTAGGAGTCCTGTCAGTCCCTGCACTATCTCTAAAACCCTGCCCCCAGAGCCCTGATCCTCCCCGCACACTTGTCCAGTGCAGACACATTACTGGGGGGCCTGAACCCTCCCCCCCCGGCTCAATTTAAACTCTTCCGGACGAAGCTCGCTAGACCATCTCCAAAGGCCCTTTTCCCCATCCTCGTGAGGTGTAACCCTTCCCTTGCCAGAAGTCCATTGGCAAGAAAACGAGTGCCATGGTCGAGGAACCCAAAGCGTTCCTTCTGGCACCACACCCTAAGCCAGTCGTTCACCTCGGAGGCCCTCCTGTTCCTTCCTGGCCTAAATCCCCGTACAGGTAAGATTGACGAGAAGGCCACTTGGCCCTTCAGTTGCCTGAGTGTCTTCCCCCAGGCCTCATTTTCCCTGGTGGTCCCAACCACACCCTGCCTGGCCACATCGTTTGTGCCCACATGGATCACCAGGAGAGGCTGGTGACCCCTGGATGGAACAGGACGCTCCACTCTGTCCTTCACATGCCGGATGCGTGCGCCCGGCAGGCAGCAAACCTCCCTTGTCTCCAGGTTGGGGCGGCACACTGCCGCCTCAGTGCCCCTCAGCAGGGACTCCCCAACAACAGTCACCCGCCGCCAGGAGGAGACTCAGACTCAGAGGGCCCATACAGGTATGTGAGGGGGTGCCATGCAGAGGTGGCTCTTGGCCTGTTTTCCCTCACAGTGGAGGGCAGGGTGCATTCCAATGGAGCAAAGCTCAGGGAACCAAGATTCAAGGTGGATGCCAGGAAGTACTTCCTGATGGTTAGGACCCCTGGGTATGGAATGGGCTGCCATGGAAGGCGGTTGTAGCCCCATTGGTGAGAGTGTTTAAGGAATGGCTGGAGCTGGAGAACCATAACAGACCCTGTTTCTTTGTTCTATGTTTCTTTGTGTGGCAACCTTTCAAGGTTTTGAGAAATGCTTTCACATCTCCCCTCAATCTTCTCTTCTCAAGGCTAAGCATGCCCAGCTTTGCTTCTAAGACCCTGGTCATCTGTTCTGCCCTCCTTTGGACTTTTTCCAGTTTGTCTCCAACTTTCTTGAAACGCAGAGCCCCCAACTGGAGGACCTAACTAGGGCTGAACAGTGGGAAGCCCTCTGTTGGCCCAGTTTGCATCTTCCAACTCTAACACACTTCATAGGTGAACTCTATGCATCTCCAAGAATACAGAGAAAACAAAAGTGCATTTTAGAATGCATACATATTAAAAATATGCACAAAAATTGGCCTACTTTTAAGAAATGCATCTAGCCATGTTTTAATGCTGAAAAGGGAGAACATACATCTTCAAAAATCCACACAATTTGAGAAATTCACACAAGTCTACACCAATGAAACCAAGCTCACAACTACATGTGGACATGTGTCAGACTGAATGCCATACTGAAATCATAGAAAATGGACAGATTTTCAATATCTGGCTTAAACTAACCTGCAATGTGGATAGAATGCATCCATTGTGTTCCTTGATGTCTCATTCGGGACTTCTCTGGGGGCCCTTTGCTGAATGCATGCCATCTCTGATGGCGAGCTCTGCTGTTCCTTGGCTACTGCATTACGATGGAACAGATGATGGACATGGATGCCAAAGGCCCAGGTTCAAATCCATGTTCACACATTATATTTGGTAGATACCCTTCTACCCTTGGTAGATACCCATGCTGGGCTTGTCATGAGCAGAGCCGGCTGGTGCTGGAAGTCAGACTAGATGACCCGGGAGGCCCCTTCTGACTCGCTCTGTTTCTATGTTTCTAAAGGGGGGGGGGTGCATGCATGAGACAATCCTGGCAAGAGAATATTGGACTAAGGAAATATGTGTGAACACAGGCATAGGCAAGACAAAACCTACTTTTTAAACTGTACAGTGGGAAGTGGCTACATTAAAAACGGTGTATTGTGAGGTGCATGCACGTTTTGGAGCTGGGGAGGGGTCACACTGTCAAGTGGGTGTCCCCTAATTAGAACTAATATTCTGCATCACACTACCCTATTACGGTCTTCAGGGGAGAGGCCATGGCTCCGTAGCTACCCACCTGGTTTCTAGGCCAAAAATTCCCAAGCTCAATAACTTCCTTAGCTTATTATAATATATCGAAAGCACATCTTTTGCTTTTGCTTTAAAAGAAGAAGAAGAAGAACTACAAGAAGTGATTGTTGGTAGGGCAGGGATATTTGTCTGTGGCTGAAACCGCTTTATTTCTAAGTTGGGAGTTTGATTTGCAGATCAAAGTGGGGGGAAAGTGTTCAACAACACGTATACTCTTGTAAAATGACCATGAAAAGTGTATACTTCTGAAATGATGTGCACAAATATGTTTTCAGCAGTGGGAAATAATATTTCATTTCAAAGCAGTATGGAATTGATGCATGTCTTTAGGAAAATGCACACAAAACGATGCATGGATTTTCATATGGAAAGAAAGTGCAGTTGGGTGGGGAGAACAAAGCCAGCAAACTGAGACAGACTGGAGCTGGAATAAGCCACAAGATCAAATTCAGAGAATTTTGGCCAGATCAGATATTTCAGATTCATACATTTCTGAGCAATATTCATTCACAGCATCTCAAAAGAGGCATTTCCAAAAGTAGCATTTTCAACATTTTGCTCCAAGGATACATGCCTTAAACCACAGTCTTTGATTAGTGTGTGTTCTGTTTTGCTTGGCTTTACTTGTTAACAGGATACTAAGAAGTGTGTGGACTGTTTAGCCATCTTACAACGTGGAAAGGGCAAAATGCGTTTTGTGAAATCTGGGAACAGAACATTCAGAAGACTTACTCAAAATGTAGAATGGATAATTCCTCAGGCAGCTCCTGGGAGCTTTTTGGTGCAGGAAAACTGGCTGCTAAAAGCCCAGCATATTTATAAACAACTAATGTGAGCTTTAACAAACACACATTTCTTTCCATATTTATAGGAGCTAAAGAAAGAAAAGGAGAGGGAGAGATTTAGAATAATGATAGCTAAAAGATGAAAAATCACAAGGAAGGATGAATATTCTCTCACCCAATCATCTTGCCATCTGTAATGGCAGATTTATCTCTTCCCTCTTTCCTTTCTTTTTTTAAACAGTTCTTCACAAAGAGAAATTAGAACAAGAAACCGTAATTGCAAATGGAGAAGAGGAACGCGATGTCTCTCGATTCCCTCGCCGATTTGCTATGAGACACTGATGTGTTTCTCATGTATTTCTTGTTAAGATTTCAGGGACTACATTGATAAACATACGTTTGCTCTTGTTCCCAATACTTTGTTCTGTCGTGCAGAGAGATGGCTTTACACTGGAGCATATGAAAATATTAAATGCTGTTTCAAGATAGAAATGCTTAGGACTAATGAGCATACTTCTGGGGAGACACACCCCAAATGCCGTTCAGGGGATGCCATGGAGCCATCTCCAAACGGCCACTGGCCTCACCCTGCACCAAATCACACACACAGAATGCTCCGTCTCCTTTGGTACAGGATTTCCAACAGGCAACACCTGCTCTCAGCTTGTTGAAAGTTGTCCTTACTCTGATGTGTTTTCTTTCTGTTTGGCTAGACACACTGTAGCCTTTCACCCATTTGATTAGTGCTTGTGTAAAGCTTCTAGGCTTACACAAGTAGAGCAGAAAGCCCATGCACTGTGGTCAGGCTTCCCGAGAGGAACGGCCACTGGTGAGAACGGCTCCTAACAGCATTCCATGCCCACTAAAATGGCTCGGCTGTTAAGGAGGTACTAACAGCAGGATCCAACCCAAGAGAGTAATGCTGGACTGCAACGAGAAGGTTAAACAAATGAAAGTAATGCATACCCACTTACTCACAGTTCCTCAAAAAACTGGGGAGGGGAAAAGGAAAACCAAGACAGTGAAGGATAAGAAACGTGTGAGGGACTGGGGAGAGCAGTTCAATGGCCATTTGTGGCAGAATCCATGGCTGCATCCACAGGCCTAATCTGGTACTGGAGACCCTATTCCTGAAGCATCCTTGGTATGTTCAAATTACCCTGCAGTCGCACTCCATATAGGGGGACCTTTGGCCAACCTCTCTCCACCCAACCCAACTGCACAGGGTTGCTGGGGAATAAGGAGGGAGTCGTGCTAACAGAATTACTGCTACCGATGATGGTGGCAGTGTAGATGCAGACAGCCAATGGTTTAAAAAGGGATGACTTCTAAGTTCTGTGATCGGAATTGCTGCCCATCAAATCACTCGGTGTGTTTAAATAAATGCAAGCAGCATGGCAGGCATGACTGCAAATATTTGAAAAAGGGTCTCTCTGAAGTATTTCCCCTCATATAAGTCTAAAAGCAAACAATGCTGAGGGAATGGTATTACCTACAAAGCAGCCATTTCGCTGTCCTTTAAATGTGGACTGCAGGGAGAGAGCACAAACCATATTTTAATTTATCTTCACTTTTACGCAGGCAGCTGTATTGTCTAGTGTTTCCCCATCTTTGTTTCCAGACTGCAAGCACTTGCAAGGCACAGGGCAGGAGACTGAGGGCTCCATTATGTGACACTGGACATTGTCCAGGGATTTCCAGCTCCGAAATGGGAAACACTACTCCAGCACTGGAAAACGGAATCCAATCCCTGCCCCCACCCCCACTTCCCATTCCATGCAGCCGGCATGGAAAGAGTCCTGCTGGCTGTTTCCTGAGGCCAGGAAGGCAAGGGGAAGAAGGGGGCCAGGAGGGGAAGAAACAGGGAAGGGCAGGAGGGGACATATCTTGGGGTTTCCCAGCTGAAAGGCGACCACCAGAGGCCCCAGACACCCCTGCACTCAAGAGGAAGAGTGGAGCAGTGAAGAGTAGTGAGCAATCGACACCAAGCATGTGGCTTTCAGCTCCTCCACAGGACAGCACCCCAGGGGTGCATATCCAGGTGACCATTTTATTATGCCATCACTCTGCTTGATTCACAGAATTGTAAGGTGGGGAGAGCATTTTACAATATCATCTTTTTATGTGTGTGCTTGTGCACCTCTGCACACACGTGCTTCTTTCCCTATAACTTTTTTTAAACCCATAGCTGCACAAGGTGCTTTGCTTGGTAGAGTTGGGAGCCCTCTGTTTGAAAGCATCCAAAGGCCATGAATGGAGCTACATGTGGCTGGCCTCCCAGGCCCCTCCATACCTATGAAGGCCGATTCTGCACTAGTCTATTTCTTCTTTGGAAAATGGGCATGCTTTTCGCATTGACTTTTCCTTGCTCCAGGAACATCTTGTGCAATTCTGTATGCTCCAGAATAGTGCAATATTTGCCTGGAACTCAGTACTAAACTAAATATTTTTCAGAAGAGCCTTTTTCACACACATGCCATCAAATGTTCTCCACCTGCCATCACAATGAAGAACATTTGGCAAAAGGGCCCACCTGCAAATAAGGTGGAGAATTTGAAGAGGCCATTTTCACTCAGCTCTGGACTAAAGCACCTGGGTTTGCCACTTTAAAGCGGCATTGTAGTGAGATGGGGTGGGTTAAATGCCAGGCATTCTGCTGGAAACCCTAGCCTGACTCAAAGTATATCAAATCTCATCCCATCTCAACCTAAAGAGGTAAAGACTTAGGGTTATCTTCCTGACTGCCATTGCATATGCAATTACAAACTGAGGTCAGACCAAGAAGAGTGCTTCTAAAGCCTTGATTTAGGAGTCTTTGAAAGAGGCTGTGATAAGCTGCTCCCAGAAAAGCCAAATCTTGACCCAGGGGCTGTTGCCAAATGTAGGCCAGTGGCAAACATACCATTTTGGGGCAAGGTGCTTGAGCAGGTGGTGGCTGAGCAGCTGCAGGCACTCTTGAATTAAATGGATTATCCTGATCCACTTCAATCAGGCTTCCGGCTGGGATTTACAATGGAGACTGCCTTGGTCCCCCTGTGGGATGACCTTTGCCAGGAGAGAGGGACCCTGTTGGTTCTCCTAGACCTACACCAGTTTTCAACACCACCCACCATGGTGTCATTATGGACAGGCTGGCCAGATTGGGAGTTGGGGGCACTCTACTATAATGGTCCCACTCCTACCTGGCTGACCATGTCTAGATGGTAGTTCTGGGGGACAGCTGCTCTGCCCCATGGCAATCACATTATGGGGTTCCTCGGGGCTCTATACTGTTCCCCATGCTGTTCAATATATACATGAACCTGCCAGAAGAGGTCATTTGGAAGTGGGGCAAAGGTGGAATCAGTATGCTCATGCCACCCAGCTTTACATCTCCTTTTCATTTAACCTAGGTGAGACAGTTTCCATTCTGAATTACTGCCTGAGCTCGATAACAGACTGGATCAGGGCCAACAAGTAGAAGCTCAGTCCAGACAAGATGGAGGTGCTGCTGGTGGAGAGAGTGTCTGCCCAGAGGGTGGGCCTTCAACCTCTCCTGGATGGGGTTGCACTCCCCTGAAGGACAGGGCTCATAACTTGGGGGCGCTCCTGGACTCAAAACTATCACGTGAGATTGGTGGCCAGGAGCACCTTCTTTCAGCTGTAATTGATTTAACAATGATGCTCTTACCCAGACAGGCAGAGGCTAACCACACTCACAGATGCTGTGGCAACCTCTTGACTGGACTATAGTAGCCTGTTCTAAGATCTCTTTCAGAGGCCCTTCTGAAGGAGCCATCCTCCAAGGAAGTGAGAAAGATGCCTAACAGAAGAGGGGACTTCTCAGTAGTTGTGCCCCACTTGTGGAACCACTGCCCCAGAGCAGTTTGCCTGGCACCTGTTCTATCATCTTTTTGGCACCAAGTCAAAAGAGTTTTATTCTCGATAGCCATTTTAATAATTGATTTTATTTGGATAATTTTGAGCTGTGTTAATATGAATACTTTTCAATTAATATGCCCTCAGCTGTGCATTTTTGTATATTGTCTTTTAAATAATTGAAATTATTGTTATTATATGTTTTATAGACTACAATCTGCATAGAGGAGCTTTGGGCTGATTCAGCAAATAATAAATCTAAAAATAAATACATAGAAATAAATAAAAAATGGATATAAATTCCAATCCCAAAGAAGAAGATACAAAAGAGTACATGAACCGTAAGACTATTGCATTAATCTGCTAAACAGAGCACGAAATGCTGAATGCTGCAGCTGAATTCCAAAAACCAAGAGGCAGTAGAAATCATATTGCAAATATACCTTGGCTACTGCAGCACACCGAAGCATTTCAGAAAAAAAACGTCAGTCTATGCTGTATACACTACAGCAAAGCCTTTCACTGTGTGGGTCATGAGATGCTCCAGATGATTCTGAAAGAAATGGGCTTGCCTCTGCACTCGCGGGTCCTGGTGCATAATTTGTATCATGGATAAGAAGCTACAGTTAGGACAGAATATGGAGAAACAGAGTGGTTTCCAATAGACAAATGTGTCAGACAAGGATGCATTTTCTCTCCTACTGTTCAATCGGTACGTGGAATATATCATAAGGAAAGCTGTACAAGAATCAAAGGAAGGAAAACTGGCAGAAGGAATGTCAGTAAATTATGTCAGCAGACGGCACCATACTACTGGCAGAAAGCAGTGGTTACTTAAAATGACTCCTGATGAAAATGAATGGAAACTTTCCCCCCTTAATATTCAGGACAGCAGCTGAATATTAAGGGGAAAAAGTCATGTCCACAGAAGGATTACGGAACTTTACTGTTACAAAGGAAGAAATTGAAACTGTGAAAGATTTTGCATTCCTTGGCTCAGTTGTGAGATTGAGACTCAAAAGGATAACAATGAAAGAACTAGAAAAGATCATAAGGACAGTTCATCCAAAGTATTGTATTCCCAATTACAATGTACAGGTTTGAAAGTGAAGAAAGTTGACAGGAAGAAAATTGAGAAGGCCAGACTCACTACAGAAGAGAATCAGGCTAAGGCAAGTTGAAGGCAAGAGTAGAAAAAGAAGAGCAAATATGAGATGGATTGAATCCATAAAGAAAGTCATACTTTGACCTCAGAAGAACTGAATAGGTTGTCATGATCAGAACAGTTTGATGTTGCTGCAGGTCAAAGACAACTTGAGGGCATGCAACAACAACAAGTCTCATTCAAGCTCAAATGGATGTATTTTCTATTTTCAGAACAATAAAGGATTCATTCAGGGTAAGTTCACCCAACAGCACTGATGAGTCAGCACCCTGGACCTCCCAACAAGGGTAGGATTGCTGTTTTGAAGCCATGTTACATTATCTTCCTCTTAGATGGACTAGCACGTTACCTTCAAAAAGTGGGCAGCCCACCTTGATTGGGTTGGGGCCCCATCTTGTTCATTCTGCTGAGCAAAGGCCCTAGACTTCTGCTCTGATTGCAGGGCACCAGAGGATAATAGGAATGGGGTGAACGTTTATTGAAATGCTAGCCCAGACAGCTCCAAAACATTTTAAGGGAAACAACTGCTAGGACCAAAAAGGCTAATGGAAGTGAAATTCTCATCTGCTAAATCCACCTCCACCAGCTGTCTGCAGGATACATCATCAAAACTCAGCTGATACTTGCTGCAAATAAGTTTGAGTCAGTAAACCCAAGCTGAAAATATGAAAATAAACACTAGTTATGTCAGGTATTGCTTCCAACACCTCTCGTGCTAAATCAAGGTGCTTGCCTCAATTATTCCCATGATACAGTCATGAGAAGGAAACTGCCTGATGCCCACATGGAGAAGCAGATAGACACGGATAAAGCTTGCATCCCAAATGTGCAATTTGAACGTACTTGTGAATTCTTCCTTTAGCTAGCCAAGCTCTTACCAATACCACACGTTGATACTTGTTGCATACAAGTTTAAACATGATTCTCTTGAAGATAATTTGGCATCTACCTATACCAATGATAGGATTATAATCCCCAATATCCCCCCAGCAAATGCTAAACCATACTATGGCTGTCGTTCACATATACCTGGCTGCATGTGAACCAATGAAGGAGAAGTGGACAGACTATGGAAGTGGGCAGGAGACAACGGGATGGCGTTCGATGTGGATAAGTGCAAGGTCTTGCACTTGGGGCATAGGAATAGGTGTCATAGGTACAGGTTAGGGGACAAGTGGCTGGAGAGCAGCACTTGTGAAAGGGACCTCGGGGTGCTGGTTGACTGCAGGCTAAACATGAGTCAGCAGTGTGATGCAGTGGTCAAGAGGGGGAACGCCACCCTTGGTTGCATAGCCAGAAGTGTGGCTTCTAGATCAAGAGAGGTATTACTACCACTCTACATGACTCTGGTGTGCCTGCAACTGGAGTACTGTGCTCAGTTTTGGGCCTCTCATCGCAGGAAGGATATAGCCAGGTTAGAGTCACTGCAGCGTAGGGCCACAAGGTTGGTGGCCATTTTGCAGGGGAAGCTGTATAAGGCAAGACTGAGGGAACTGGGTCTCTTCAGCCTGGAGAAGAGGAGACTCAGAGGGGATCTGTTGCTGACATACAGGTATGTGAGGGGGTGTCACACGGAGGTGGGTTGAGACCTGTTCTCCCCTGCAGAAGAGGGCAGGATGAGCTCCAACAGAGCAAAGCTCAGGGAGCCAAGGTTCCATTTGGATGCCAGGAAGCACTTCCTGACAGTGAGGACCCCAAAGGTGTGGAATGGCCTTCCACGGGAGGTGGTTGAGGCCCCATCAGTGAGGGTGTTCAAGGATAGGCTAGACATGCACATGGTGGGCATGTCATGAGTGAAGCTGGTTGGAGCCAGGGGTCAGACTAGATGGCCTGGGAGACCCCTTCTGATTCACTCTGTTTCTATGTTTCTAAGTAAGTAGTTTGACTATTGCAATGCAATTTTTGAAGGTAAATTGCATCTATATGTTTGGATTTGTTTGTTTAAATCATAGCTTTCTAAACATTATTCTTTTCTTAGATGTAGATATTATGGGAGTGTGATAATTTTTCCAATTAAATGTTTGGTTTTCCTTTCCACATGTATGCCATAGATTCACATTATTTACCTCTACACTAATCCTGAAGAAAGATTTATTCTGAAATGTGTTGGAACTAATGAAGCTTCTCCTGGAGAACTCATTCCTTTTTCTGCAGACAATTGAGGTGTTTAGTTCTTTTTCTTTTTGAAATAACTTTGAAACTGCACAATGAAATGAGCCACAGTTTAAGATGGATTGCACTGTTTGAGTGGCTTAATCTGATGGTGGTGGTGGTGGTGATGATATATCAATCAAACAGCTGGAAAGAAATTAACACCACAGAGAAATGCTCCAATGTAGTTCCATCAGTCAGAGAAGTTTTTAATATCCCAATAAAGAAACACCTACCCAAAGCAGTTCTTCCCTGCTTTCTAAAAGCAGGAACAAGTAAATGAACTGTCAGGAGCAAGCAATTCCATAACTGGGATTCTTCACTGAAATATCTTCCAGTGAGCTCTATTTCCAGTGCAACCATTTCCTTCATTAATTGCTGTGATTAATGCTGTTTCTTTATGTTGAACTTCGACAAGCAAATAGTTCTGCAGATTCATAAAGCAAGGACGTAATCAGTTGGGTAACAGTGGAAAATCTCCAAGTTGGTCCTAGTTAGTATATCACATACAGACTTCCAAAGATACTAAAATGCAAGCACCTTCAAGGGGAATCAATGCGCCAAGATATGTTCTATAAAAAGCTGGATTATCTTAAGTGTTCTGTTTTCACATCCACCCCTTTCTAAATATATACCTGATCTGTTTCAAATAGTGACAGTGCTGGCTTTTTGAAACAGAGATATACTTTTTCAATGTTTTGTGCTTCTGATCCCATTTTGAAGTAGGAACAGCCCCTCTCTCCCTGCAGTATTTTCTTTAGCTTCAGTTAAATAGAAGCTCATCATGTGCCATGAATTCCTTTCTCATCCGTCTTGCTACATCCAGTTTTTCCAACCTGGCCAGGAGAAGCAGTGTGCTGAAGAGGTTAAGATTGTGAGAATGGGACTCAGAAGATCCAGGCTCTAGTCCCCACTCAGCCATGAAACTCTCTGGGTGACTTCAGGCTAGTCACAGACTCCCAGACTAACAGACTTCGCAAGATTGTTCCTGTGAAGACCAAATGGAGAGGAGTAGAACTAGCAAGCCACCTTTGGTTTCCTGCAAGAGGGATAAAGGAAGGCTATGAATGAAGTGCAATAGTAGTAGGAAGAGTGGTCTAGAGAGGTACCAGGCGGTGGAAAGCTCTCCTCGGTGGTGGCTACAGAAGCGACAGCACAGGCAGGGCTTTTTCTGGGACCTCAACCCTGCTTAAGAAGCATGACACGAGGATCCTGGGAACACAATTTGTAGGACTCTCATGCTGATTCTAGAGTCATCAGAACCCTGAAAATCATGTTTGGCAGTCTGATTAAGGAGATCAATTGCCATGGGAATTACTATTTATGGGGATTCCAGTCGTTGGGATTCCTCTTAAGAAAGTCTGAGGTTTTTATATGGGCCAACCCTACTGCTACCAAAACTGCCAGGTAGGTTTTCCGGGAAAGCAAAGAAACACAACACAACACAACACACCCCTCTGGAACTCACTGGATATTAGCAAAAGAAAGACCAATGCCGATTCATTCTGGCTTGCTCAAAAAGAAGGTGGGAATTTGGGTGTCCCTAGTTTAAATATCTTTGTCTTATTCTTTTTGAAAAATTGCATGTTGCTGCTTACATAACAGCTGGATAGTAAACAACAAAGATGAAACATGGCATCAGTTTTCTAAACCCCTAACGATTGGCATTATATAGTTGTTCTGTGAAAGCTTCTGGTTGACTGACTCTGGTGATATGCAATGCCCATGAACCCTGGACAGCCATGTGGTGCAGTGGTTATGAGTGGGACCCAGCGGAGCAGGGTGCTGGTCCCTGCTCAGCCACACAGCCACCTGGGCGACTTTGGGCCAGTCTCAGGGTCCTCATGAGCATAAGGCGGCAGGCAGGAGGAGGAGAATTGACAGAACACAAAGTGGTCCACAACAGAGAGAAAAGAAAACACCAGGATATAAAGCTAATAAATAATTTTGCAAGGAACAAGACAAGCATGATACAGGCACCAGTTTGGAAATAGTTTTATTATATGTAATTATAAAGATTATGAACAAATTAAAATTAATTTATACTACTCCTTTAAGGCCTTCCTGGTGGTGCCTTCTCCTTCTGAGGTGAGGCAAAAAGCTATGGGAGAGGGAATTTTACTGGGGTGGTACTCCAGTGCTGCAGTCCTCTTCCAGACAGGTGATCACACACCTGTGTGCCGTATGGCTTTTGGAGCCCTTGCTGCATCTCTTACTTGAGACAAATGAACCTTTTTGTACCTCCCTAAGCTTTTGAGATACAATGCTAATCATTCTCGTTTACTTGCTTGTTTCTTTGTCATACTTCTAGTTGCTTTATTACTTCAGTAAACTGTTCTGGGGACATGATGGAGGGGTGAAAGAAAATTATTCATAAAGTCCAGGAAATTCTATGCATGCCCTTTGAAGAACAGTCAGCATGTAGCGATTCTTGACACATTTTTTGGATCACTCAGACAACTGTTATTAATATGTGGACAATCCCAGATATACGTATTTTGTGAACATTTGAATACCGTGAGATACCCTGAAAGTGAGAAAATGCACACAGCTGCTGGTTTTCAGGCAGGTTTGAGTCAGAATGAGCATGTGAATGGTGCCAGGTTTTAGACTTCCAGTGTTACATGTATCCTGTTACCAACAGTTAAGCAATTGCCTTACACTACTGAGAAATAAAGTATTTCCAAGGACTAGCGGGGTCTGAGACTTCAAAGTAACAAGAAGCCAGCATCTAATGCCCAAGAGGAAACTAAGATTTATAGCAATAGACAAGAATAAAAATTCAATTTTCATCTTATCTAAAGGCTGTGGCCTTAATGGGAAGTTAGCTGGAAGTAGATTCCATTGAAATCAGTAGCCTTATTTTCAGACAAGCCTGTTTGGGAAATAGGTGCCAATCATAGGTGGTATGCCTATAAATCTAGGTGCATGTAATATATAGTATTTGGGCACATTTTTGGTATAAAAACATCCTCATCATAAAAATAAAATGATTAAAATTGATACATTTGCTTGGCATCATTAGTCAAGTTACACTATCGAAGTTTTGCTAGTCAACCATCATGCACGGAAAATGTAAGATGTCAACATAAACACACATTAGGTGTATTAATATGAGTATTTCTCTCCCTCTCAACCCCGAGGAACTCCAAGAAAAATGCAAAGGCAATACCAAAGAATGGAAAACATATTTTTCAAGCACCTGACACATAAACTCCCTCACTTTTCCAACTCCTTTCCTTCAAAATACATTATTTATTTATTTAAGTGGAATTGGTGGGAGAGAAGGGTACTAAATTCAGACCATAAAACTCAGCCTTCTATCATTTGTAATTGCTTGAATTCATAACCTAGTTCTCCTGGATAAAAACTAGATTTAACTGCTGAGTCAAGCAATTTCTCCAGATGTGCATGTGTGTGTATTTTTTAAATACTTTCAGAAATTAAGTTTCCTCCACTACCAGTGCATGCCAAATTAGCATAAGGAGCTGACCATTTGTCCTTCTCAGACAACGTCTCCTCCCTAATTTTCACCATCAAGAAATACTCCCCTTTGGAAGTAAAATTCATGTGCATGAAATTAGTAGTTAATTGGAAAATAAAATAAGATTTATCTGCCCTTTGAAGACAGTCAGAATGAAACAAATACTACTGTGGTGTCTGTTCAGCAAAAAGCCCTCTTCAGTAATTTAAGGATAATGTCAATTTAATATGGAAGCAACTCTCCCCCATTCCACACAGCAGGGTAGAAGCGGGAAAGGAGTGCTTAGGAAGAGCCGCGCTGGATCAGCCCAAGCACCCCTGGTTCTACAGGCTCGGTTCCCACAGTGGCCAACCAGACAGAAACACAGAAACACAGCGAGTCAGAAGGGGCCTCCCAGGCCATCTAGTCTGACCCCCGGCTCCAGCCAGCTTTGCTCAACACATGCCTCCCACGTGCATGCCCAACGTATCCCTTAACATCCTCACCAATGGGGCTTCAACCACCTCCCATGGAAACCCATTCCATACCCAAGTATTTCCTGACATCCACCTTGAATCTTGGTTCCCTGGACTTTGCTCCACTGGAATGTGTCCTGCGCTCCACTACACAGGAAAACAGGTCATGACCCACCTCTGCGTGGCACCCCCTCATGTACCTGTATGCTGTTAACAGATCCCCTCCAGAGTCTCCTCCTCAAGGCCGAAGAGACCCAGTTCCCTCAGTCTCTCCTCATATGGCTTTCCCACAAACCAGCCACCATCCTAGTGGCTCTTTGGTGCACCAATTGCAGCCCTGCCAGTATGAAGGCCCCAGACAGAAAGCCGAGCAGTGGCCTCCCCACCTCCAGGTGCCTGCTTCCTCCAATCCGTCAGGTAGTGCAGGCACCATGACCAGCGACCCTTTCAACATCCATCACCAGTGCCTGAGGTGATTCCCTTTCAACCCAAGGGCCAAACCTATTTTGGAGAAGCCTTTGGGCAAAGGCACGAGAACCAACATTATCAAATGGATCAGGTTATTGTTGCTCAAAGCCCTTACTGCCAGCAACTAAGCTTTAGAAGAAGCATTTCATTCATTTTGAATGGAAGAAAGTCTCCAAAAATGCTTTGAAACATCAGGTGAGGGAGAAAAGAGGAAATGGAGGGAAGGAGCAGGGCTACCTGGGCACCCTCGGAAGCCCGGGATTCATCCCGCAGGTCTGATGCTTCTGAATCCTCACATGGCAACGCCCGCAGGCTTCACTCTAAGCTCAGTTTTGCTACTGGAATAAATGTCTAGCCTAAGTGAACCACCCTTAGAGTTCCCCCCCCCCCAAAAAAACCTTTCTCCATTTCAGCAACTTTCTGTGGGACAAACTCCGTATTTTTGTTTTTGCTCTTGTTAAACAACACAAGTCAGAAGCCCCTGTGGTCAGTAAATGCCAACAGCAACATTCTGTGCAGCACCGCTATCATTCTTGATACTGAAATTAAGCTCAACCAGGTGTTTTTCAGTCCTTAGACCAAACTATTGATGTGCTTGCAGTTTTATTTCCAGGAAAGAATGAGCTGAACTGTGTTGATTTGTTTTGCTTGTTTGTTTTCAAACTGAAATCTGGGAAACAGCTCGATCAGCTGCTGACCAAGGTAGCAGGAAACATGTCTTAAAAACCACATTAAATTTCAGGGAATGCAGGCATTTCCTCAAGCGAATCAGGGATGGGTGGCTTCCTGGCTCCCCAACAACTAGCCAGGGGCAGTTGGTAATCAGAATGATGCCACGGAAGAGGTTCTCTCAGCACCCAGTTCTTTCACCCACAGTGTGAAATTGAGAAAGTGTGGCCTGGAACAACCCACCCACTCTGATCACAGAACCCAAAGGACTCTATCTGGTCACTCAACGACCACAACTGGAGATTAGGAAAAGCTTCTTTCCACCAGTATTTTGACGCGGTGTGATCCTTTGTCATGGGGCGGGCGGGCGGGCGGGCGGAGAGGGCTATGGGTGTCGCACAGGGGACTGCACAAATAATCAGAACTGTAATTTATTGTATTTTTGGCAACTTCCTGGAACCTCAGAATATTGTGCTGCAACAAACAGCCAACACATGGGAAGCAAGGAGAGCGCCAGGAATTGCCCTGCAGCCGAGCTTCCCAGAGCCGGGTCTGTGCTCCCAGCAATCCCTGTAAAAAGCAGGGCAAGGACACTGTGGGGCCAGACAGAACTGGTGTGGCGTTCTTTGCTTCTGCCTACATCATTCCCTTTGCCCTGGTTGTCCCATGCAGATCTGCAGCAATTCGAAGCAAAGCGATACCTTTCTATCCTTGATCATTATACTATACACCGTGGTTGTCAACCCATGTATCTTGATTCATCCTTTTGTTTCCGGGCTATTTGGCCCAAGCAGTTGCCATGACCCCACTGCACTCCTGTTGTAACGGAGGAGACACCCTTCTCTGCCTTCCCCTTAAAATGCTAGGTCTGGTTGCTCCCAGTTTTAGGAAATGCAACGTGCTTTAATGTGTGAAATACCATTTTGGACTAAAGAGACACTATCAGCCCCTACAGAAGACATTTACTTGCACACATCATCATGTCAAATTGGCACCTCAAGGAAATGCTATTAGGTATGGGAAGCTTTATGCACTTATGAAGAGCACAGTGCCTTGGTGAGGCAAGGGGTGGACTGGAGGATGGGAGCTTTGGGGGGGAAACAGCCACATAACTGAATATTCTGAACATTTCAGCCGTTGCAGGGGCGGGCGTTCGATGTCATTCAGTGCCCCAGAATGAGTCAAGCCCAGTGTCTGTGGAGGACGGAAAATGGCAGCCAAGCTGCCATCCAGTTGATGCTGTTAACATTTGCAGTGGCAATACCTATATGCGCACACAGCCACAGGAAGGAAGGGAACCATTCTCCTCGCCATGACTAAGGTAGAGAGCCATCTTTGAGAAGCATGTGGAAAATTTCTCCTTCTCCTCTAGGAATTTGGTGAAATCATGTCCCAATTTCACTGTACAAATGGAAAAATTCATTCTTCCTCCACCAACCACCCCTCCAAAAAAAAGCCAAAGAGGAGAAAAAACCTGTAGTATCTTATCTTGAAATTCCTTACGATAAGATGCATTAACACCGCACACCCCATTAAGGACTTACCCTGCCCCTTGCCATGTTCTTCACGGCTGACAATTCAACACAACGTCCTGGGCAAAATGGCTTCCCGAGAGATGCCACCGTACTGCATTGGGTCACACCTCCTGTTCTCCACTATCTGGCAATGTTTTTGGTCAACTGGGCTTAACATTGTGGCAAATCTGAAGTGAGCATTACTCTTAAAATTTCATGGGATTGCGGATCTTTGAAAAGTTAATGGGATCCACAGTTGGTACAATTTAGGCTTCTACCAGCATCATAACAGAAATATCAAAAATACTATTAAACTCACTTTTATGCAGACAGAAACAAAATGGCCCCTTCCAACTCTCCCCTTCATGACACCTTCCAACTCTACTATTCTACGATTCTGTGAAAAGAGTCAACATGTAAAGTAATATGGTGATGTTGACTATATGGTATGAACACCCTCTAAACATTAATATAAATATCTCACATTTATATACCATACTTCTTCAAGGAACCTCAAGGGTATCAAAGGATGTCCTACTTAATTCTCAAAATAATTCTGACAGGTAGGCTAGATTGAAAGACAGAATTCAGTCAGTGGAATTCAGAGCTGAACAGACATTTGAACCCAGTTCCCCTGCCACCCCAATTTTAATAATATAACTTCTAGATCCATCTGCACCACTTGTCCACACTTAACCTCCTTGAAAGTGGCAATCCACGGCCATGAGCAACATTCCCTTAGGATAAATAATGAATGGCACCACTCTACATGTTCCAAGGTATCAGCCAAGGCAGTTAATACCCAAGAATTAAAATCAGAATGAAAGACAAACGACTCAGCACTTAGCTATTATATTTGCTGTTAGCAGCAGCAGCAGCAGCAGCAGCAGCCATGACCATGGCACAATTTTCCTCTATGGACTCCTGGCATTTGATGCTGCATGCACGAATGTCATGCAAGAAGGACATGCAAGAACATCATAAAGGTAGCAATTAAATTACACATCCCGTTCACCTGTCAGTCATGATGCAACAGGGCCACATGGCATGATCAGCCTGCACTGCTTGGAACAGCGAACAGTTAAGTAGCACAATTCCCATATCAGAAAGAAATCATAAATGAATGCAGAGGCTGAAGAACGTATTTAGATAAGCAGCAGACTCTACTGGTTTAATTTCAATATGAAAGCCAACAAACCAGGTAATCTCTCCCTGGGGTGACATCTCGGAAATGAAGTTCCAGTTGCCTATCCACAGAAGATCACCACTTTTTGCGCAAACAAATTAAAACACACACAAACCCAGCTGGAGCGCACGCCGCCATCAAGCACTTCTTTTACGGCAGTAAAGATAATACAGAAGGGCACAAAAAAGAATAGTGCATGTAAATGCAGCAGAAAGTACTTTATCTTACTCAGCACTTCAAATTTAAAACAAAGCAAATGAATGCACTGCTGCTGCTAATTCAATGCTACCAAAAATCATAGATCCCTTTTTTTATTTTGCATATAGAGAAGTTTTTAAATTGCTCTCTAGCAACACTCATTATCTTTAACCATCCATAAACAGAAATTTAAAAAGAAAGATGCAGTCCTTTATCTAGAATTATTTATTACATAGGGAAGGGGGAACCATTTGAAAATAAATTAGGTAATTTATTTAATATCAAATTTATGCAGGCATCGAAAATGGAATGATTCCCATTATTAACTGTTATCTCCTACAAAGTAACAAAAAGATACACCACAGCCTCATGTATGTATGTATGTATGTATGTACATGAATGGCACTGCTGTGGGTATACATAGAGATGCTTGAAGTATGAATATTGTATAGCATGCAACTAATACTAACTGCAAAGGGTGTAGATTCTTCTGTTTGGTAAATACTTATTTGCAAACAGGTGACTGATGTATTTTAACTGCAGCTTCTAGGTGCCAAATACAACATGCTCTTCAGTGTCCTGATGATGAGCAAGACTGTACCCTGTGGGTCTAACCCTCTTGAAGTAGTAAGGTGAACAAAGTTCCCGGTGGCGAGTCCTGTTTGGCGAATGTGGGTAAGCCTCTGACTAACCAGGAGCCAGCTGAGCACTTTCAACTTTTAAAAAGGGATGCTCAGCCTAAGTTAGCTACCCCGCAAATGCGACATTCAAAGATGATTTTCCACGCAAAAATAGCATCTAAAGAGAAGCACGAAGTATGCCATCTGGAGAAGCACCGATCTATACGCACAGGCCATCCAAAGGGGAGTCGAGCATCATGCTAAAGATGAAGTTCAAGCAAACTTCTGTCCGTATGAGGGGAGGACCACGGACCCCCCCCCCGCCCCCAGCCCTTTGCAAGCGCCTTTTCTGTGTTCGGGTGCCTGGAGTAAAAGCCGCTCCTCTGAGCTACTGACATCCTGCTCGCCAAACCAGAAGCGCAGAGAGTTTCCACACTCTCGAAACCTTTCTGTTCCTAAGACGAAAGCCCACTGGTAGCTTCCAGGATGGCTTCTGTGTCGCTTCATTCCACAAGATGTGCTCCATCTCTACTCTAATCACACCGCTAGAAGCCAAAGGCAGGCACGAGGCTTCCTTCTCTGCATTAACGCCGGCACGCCACCGAAGGCAGCCACAACGGCGACCAAACATGTCAATCCGTGCCTCCCCCGCCCGAGCACACACACTTCCACACAGCTCCACGCCAAGCCCCCCGCGTCTCCGGCAGCAAGCTGCATGCCAGCTCTCCGCATGATTCGCGAGGCGCCCCTTCCTCTGGCTTCCCAGCCCCTCTCCCAGCTCTTGCTCCTTAAAAAAAGAAAGAAAGACAGACGTGGTTTAAACCCTTCTTTCCTCCTTACCTGAAGGGCATCTCCCACGACTGCAATTAACTGCCAAGATTTCATTGTCGGCTGCAACCTGCCCCCTCTTTCCTCACCGGGAGAGCACGGGAGAAGTAAGGGAAACCAGCAAATGGCCCCCACGTGCTGGCAATATCAATGAATACAGACATCTGCCGGGCTCCCTGGCTGCGTGCTCGGCTCTCTCTCCCGCCACCCCCTTCTGCTTGCTTTCACGATGCTCACATCAGGTGTTCCTGGATGCACCTCTCTTGTTCTGCAGCTCCAGGAAAGACGGAAAACAATAAGTCAAGCAAGGAGTGGGAAGGGCTGAACAGCACAGGCAGCGAAGGGCCACTGAGGCAGGGCCCAAGCCACGGCTGCCGGGCTAGGCTTCCCCTCCCCCTTCCCCCATCCTTAAACCAACTATTAATGCACAAGCAACAGAACAGCGCTCCCCGTTCTCAGGCATTTTCCTCAAGCTGCATGCAGCTGTGTGTTTGGGTGCATGCTCGCTCTGTGTCTCCTGCACGTGTCCCTTCCTTGTTCTTTCAAGCATTAAATATGCACCACATGACAGAATAGGGCACCTTGCACGGCCCTTCGTGCCTCGCACTTGGCAATTGGTTCTAACTCACGAGCAGTGCAATCTGCGAAGGCAGGATGGACGCTCCTCCGGTGATTTACGCCGCGTCTGCAGTGCTCCAAATATTTATGGGACAGCCTGTGTAGATCTCGTTATGCCAATGTGCATCTCGTATGGTGTCATGGTGCGTAGATATATGTATATTGACACAGTACGTCTTACCCTGAGCCGCATGGGGGAAGAGGGGCAGCAACACACATCGTGCAAAACCCACGCTGTGCATTTGTGCAATTCCCATCCATGCACATGTGGCATTGTGTATTTACTTTGCGCTCTGAGAAATGCAAAGTTGTCAGTCAGAGTAGCTGTTAAATAAATATTTATTTACTTATTTAGATTAAAGAAGGAACTCATCTCAAGCAAAAAAAAAAAATCTTTACACTGCATAGAGAGCTTGTCTCCAGATGACATACAGGACATAAGGTTCTAAAGCTTATTTACGGCATGCGATTTATTCATACCATGTATTGGTGCATGGACATATGTGGCATCGACAGTCACTTTATTGTGAACATGAACCTCTGTGCTTGTATGAGTGCCTCCTGCCCCATTTTAAAGAGTGAGGAGATTCGGGACACTTAGAAGAAGTTGCAGGGAAAGAATTTATCTACAGCATAATGACGATCTAATTAGTGCCCGTTTGACTGAATACACAACTTATTAATCCATTTTAACAGTAGGAAGATGGAAAGGAGCCTATTTCTTATCTTGGTGGAATGGTGGAAAAGAGGGTTTGTGGCTTAGATGAATGATTCTAGGTATGGTGCTCTTCTCTGTTTTCCAGGTAGTGGGAGAAGATTACTTCCCTCAAACGGAGCTAAGCAGCACACATAATAAATTTCAATGCCTAATTTGAGTGGCACAAAAGCAGCTCTGGCTGTGATATTTACAGTTCAATACCTAACATGACAGTTACAATGCAACTTTGCTGGAATTTTAGCAAGCAGTCTCAAGACAAAGTGGCTAACAGCGGCCACCTGATTAGTGCAGCCAGCAGCCTTATGATTTTCATAATGTAATAGTCATTTTCAGCAATGAGGCAGGCGCAAACACACTTAGCATCCACATCTATCAATTAGGAGAGGGAGAAGAGAGTTTTTTGTTTTTAAAAAGGAAAGGAACGAACCCAGCCGCTCTACACAATATGATAACAGGGACAAAAGCTCAGATGAAATATCTAGAGGAAGCTGTTTTTCATGACTGTTTACGCTTGTGATGCCTTTACCTACTCATACCCAATTACTTAAATACTAAAGTACCCAAGAGAAGAAATTGCAGGCGTGTGCTGAATTTATATGGAATTGAAAGCACATGAATAGGAAAGATTGGGCTTGTGGAATACCAGGTAACAATGTGCAGTGTACTAGTCGATTCAGCTTGGTTTCTGAACCTTCCGGATACACAGATACTAAGCTTATTCTGGATTGCTCTCTATTGCAAGGCATCCTGAGAGCAATTCTGTGGAAAGGTGGTACTGACATGGATCACATGAACTCTGGGGCAGGTAGGGGAAAGCGCTGGCCAGTGCGGGCTGCCAGCCTCCTGGACCTACACTAGGTGGAGCATCCTCAGCAGAGGAGACTGAGTGACCAGCACCTCAGGCCAGGGTGGAGCTGGGCATCTCCACTGCAAAAGAGGACCCTGTGGAGATGCCACTGAACAGGGTTTCAGCGGATGTGTTCACTGCACTGCCCAGCAAGCCATTCTGTGCGAGTTAATTGCCATAGCCCACGGTGTGTCCCACAGACAACCAAGCACCTGGTGGGCCCCTGCCAAGTTCTCCTCTTTCCCCCTTGATACTCTTACAGGTATCCCAAATGACTCTTCAGAAGGAATGAATCCCTTTACCAGCAGAGAGAATGGAGCCTACTTCAGCTCATTACCTGGCTAGCTCTGGGGATCTCCTTTCCCTACCACCGTTGCAAACCTCAAAAAACTCACGGTGGTAGCAGGCGTGGGGGAGAAGGGGCCATTTCTGCTAGCTATCCAGCTTGCTTCAGCAAGCTTTGCTCTCTGCTGCAACAGTGAAGGCTGCGGTGGGGATGGAAGCCATAGGCAGAGCCAGCAATCCAGCTGAAGCAGCCCTTCTGCTCTCTGCACGTTGCCCTTGGGCACCTTAGGCAGGGCTGACAGTGATTTTGCTGCTCTTGCCAAGTGGTTAACTTGTACATGGTTTCGGTGAAACCATCTGTTGTCGAAAAAACACACCCGGATGTAAGCCATGGGTTGTCAGGGTGGGTTATTTACACCCGGATGTTTCTATGTTTCTATGTTATACGCCAAATAAAAGCCATCCTGACAAGCCCATCCCAGGTTAGAAACAGAAACAGAGCGAGTCAGAAGGGGACTCCTGGGCCATCTAGTCTGACCTCTGGCGCCAGCCGGCTCCACTCATGACATGCCCACCATGTGCATGTCCAGCCTATCTTTGAACACCCTCACTGATGGGGCCTCAACGACCTCTCGTGGAAGCCCATTCCACACCCTCGGGGTCCTAACTGTCAGGAAGTGCTTCCTGGCATCCAAATGGAACCTTGGCTCCCTGAGCTTTGCTCCGTTGGAGCGCGTCCTGCCTTCCTCTGCAGGGGAGAACAGGTCTCTACCCACCTCCGTGTGACATCCCCTCACATATCTTAATGTTGCCAACAGATCCCCTCTGAGTCTCCTCTTCTCCAGGCGGAAGAGACCCAGTTCCCTCAGTCTCGCCTCCTATGGCATCCCCTGCAAACCAGCCACCAACCTCGTGGCCCTACGCTGCACTGACTCCAACCTGGCTATATCCTTTCTGTAATAAGGGGCCCAAAACTGAGCACAATACTCCAGTTGCAGGTGTACCAGAGTTGTATAGAGTGGTAGTAATATGTACTCTATGCAACCAAGGGTGGCATTCGTCCTCTCACAGCATGTTACGTAAATTGTGCAAACTGAAGCCAGGAGGAGCCAACCTGGAGAGGGAGAGCACTGCAGAAGGCCAGCACAGAAATCAACCAATCATGCAACCTGTTGAATCTGGGGGCCCAGTAGCAGGCCCACTGGATGTACTCTTCAGTAAAGGACACTCCAGAGCAAGGATCCTGGGCTGAAGCTGGAACTGGGAAGGAAATGCTTACCTTACAGAAGAGGAGCTCTATTTTCCTAGTACTGTTTTTAAGCTATGCAGTGCTTGGACTATCCTGGCCCTCAGCTACAGCTCCCAAGGCCTTCATTGCAAGGGCTACAATAGGCATGCACTGATTAGTGTTTTACGTTTCAATGGGAGGGAGATAATGGGATCAGGATTGGGCAGGTGGAGTTGATCCATTTAAGCCTTTTCCTCAAGTCTAAAAACTAAATAAATAAATAAGCACATGTCACCCCCTTGATCACACCACACCCGCTGATTGGTACAGGATAAGCTCTCCCGCCAGTGAAGATGGTAACATGAATGTGTGTGTGTGTGTGTGTGTGTGTTTTGACAAAAGGGCAAGGGTTAAACCTGCATAGCACTGATCCCACACATACATATGTAGAAGTTGTTTCAGGTTAAAAAAGTGAACAGTGGAATAAAATGTAACCATGCACAACGCACGCGCCTGTCCTACCTCCCACGCCTCGGCCTTCCCTTGCTATCCTGGTGGCCATCCGTTTCTGTAGTGAGGCGCAACGCTTCATTTCCCAAGGTATTCATTGGTTTATGCCAGGGCCTCATGCCAGGCTCAGCCAGGGGTAGGAGCCAGAAATAAATGACACAGAAGTGTCATTTGACTTCAGAGCTTTGGAGTCCCAGCTTGAAAGACTGGGCCCTGCCTTTTCCGCCAGTCACAGCAGAGGAAAACCTCTTTTGTTTATGCAAAGCAAGCAAAGAAAGGGATTGGGGACAGTGCTGGTTCCAACAGCAAGCAGCTTTATTTTAAATGGGTCTTTTGGGAAAAGGGTAGAGTGAAGTCTCATCCAACTCTTCCCAGGATGCTTTGCAGCGCCAGGGCTAGACATCCCCTTTCTCCCTTTAGTCACCCCCCTCTCCTGTTTTTCTGCTTCTTTTTCTCTTGCCCTTCTTTCTCCCATTGCCCTCCTCTCTATCTCTCTTCCCATCCTGAAAGAAAATGGCTTGATGCACGTCATTGGGCCCTTGCCAAGGTCAACCATCAGCAGGGGCCCCAGTGCAGAGCTGTGCAACTCTGCTTCTCCTGCTCTTGCTTCTGCTGTGATTGTCTTTCACTCAGTAGGGGAGTAGTTACAGGAGGGAGGGGCAAGAGCAGCTGAAGGCACACTACTTCTTCTGCACAAAGACCACTCGATATAGTAAGGCTGAGCTGGGATGTCCTCTTGATGGCGCCACATGTGCTCGGAATTTGGTGTGCAGTGCCACCAAAGGACACATGCTTCTAGAGTCACCTGAAGGAGGATCAAGGGGCTGAATCTTCCAAGCTTTGGGCGCCAACCCTGGCTTCTGACTTAACTCAAGTTGCTACACCATGTAAGCTACTGTCTATCTGTTCTCCCCTGCTTGTGCACCTTTATCAATACTATATGATTTGATTGTGATTTACTAGTTGTTCCACATTTTGGGATTTCCGTATAAGGAAAAACAGGCCAGACATTCCATAGATATTAGAAAACGGTATTAAAATGCACGCCCACAATCAGTACCTGAAGGCCTAAGCCCTCAATTCTGAATGGCTGTACCCGAGGTAGCCCTGGAATGAGAGGCCGCAGCAGTTAGAGCCATGCCAGCCTGGTTCCTGGTGACACTCAGGAGCGCACATCCTCATCTTCCATACAATGGTTCTTATGAGCAAGTTGGATGGGAAGGAGGACCAGAGGTTGAGGGCAACCAAGTTTACCATGCTTGCTTGGCCTTCATGGCATATCACATCTAATAAGGCATGGAGGCCTGGTGGGGTTCAATAGGCTCTCAACCAGCTCCTCTAAAATTAGGCCCCTTGTGTGGTGGGAGGAGCACTTCACTTGGACTTTGAAGGGGTTAACTAGAACACAGCAACTAATGTCCCCTTTCTGAGCAAACTGGTTTAGTGGGTGATTGCTGACTAACTCCAAACCTTCTTGAATGAAGCTGACTGTTGAGAGCTATTTTAGCTGGGCTTCAGGACTTGGTTTCACATGGACATTGGCCTCTGCCGTCTCTTGCTAAGAGAAGGACAGCTGGAGAGAAGACCTATCGATTATCTTGGATTTCCCAGTGGCTTGTGACACCATCGGCCATGGCATCTGTCTAGATACGCTCTCTGGGCTGGGAGTTGGAGGAATTGTGCTGCCAAGCTCCTGTCCCTGACCAGATGGCTGTCTCTGGGAGGGGATGCTTTAGATGAATGGAGACAAGACGGTTAGTGAGTGGCTCTTCCACCTGACAAGGGCGACTTGCCTCTTCTGGAGCAGGTTGTGCTCCCCATAAAGAATCCGGTTTGTGATCTGAAGGAGCTACTATTAGCACAGCTGGAGTCCATGGCACCAAGTCCTTTTTATCAGTTTAGGCTAATAGATCAACTATTTGTTTATTAAGACAGTTATCGATTCTACCTGGCCAGCTGCAGTTATCCAAGTTCTGGTCATCTCTGATCTGAAGGGTGTTTTACATGGGGCTAAGTTTCAAAAT
>NW_025336599.1:1627225-1670244 GCF_004798865.1 Varanus komodoensis
GCATTTCTGGACCTAATTCAGCATCCACGTGTCCACAGATATACATGCCCACAGCCCGAGATGCTGTTCAGAGAGCTTTCTGTAAAGGGACTACATGGCTACTAAGAAGAGGCTCTGTTCTGTTGTGATACCTTTGATATGGAATGTGTTCCACAGAAAAGCTCATGTGGTAGTTAGGTGGTCATCTCAAGGGTCAGTTGTGGCCCTTCCCAATTTCCGAGGCCTTTACGCCATTGAGTGTTGGTGTCTGTTGAATTGGTTTTTAATGTGTTACTTCTGCTGGGTTCTAATTTAGGATGATTTTTCATTTTGGCATGATAGTATTTTAAATTAAAAATGTTTTATCATGTTGTATGTTATAGCTGTAATTGTTGTGAACCACAAAGGTAGGTATTGGTGCATGCAGGGATACAATGAATGAGTGAGAGGACGGCAAGGGCGGGGGGCACCTAAGGACCAGAAGCAGCCAGGCAAGACAGAGTTTCTTCAGGCCTTCAGTAGGTGCCTGAAAGTTGAACCGAAGAAAGGGTGGGGGTGGGGGAGCAAAGGGGTGCTGTTTTGTCCTGCCAGTCTGTTTGAGCCTCAAGGGAAAAGCACAGTTCCCAAACTCCTGCTAAATAACAACTTTATGTATCCCTACATCCCCATATATCCTCCATATATCTCTACCAGATCACTGAGATCTTCAAAGGAGGTCCTTCATGAATTGAAGGGGGGAATGGTAGAAGGGCCTTCCCTGTGTTTGCACCCCACTTCTGGAATGCCCTTCCCAAGGAGACGTGTTGGCACCATTGCACCTTCCAGCACCATAGTGGCTAAACTGATTTTTAGCATTGTTTTAATTTATTGCTTGTGGCCTTTTGCATTGAGTATCAGATTTTATAGTCTTAATGGATGTTATTCTTGTGCTGTTTGTTTTATTGCTGCTGCTGTTGTTTTTATTGTAAGCCACCCAGAGAGCCCTTTGGGCTACAGGGTGGCATAATAAACAAACAAACAAACTTCGAGGACTAAGTTGATGGGTTTAAATATTTCGCTGTTGGTTGCATATAGTAATGAATGACAACCACCCCAGCTTGGACAAAAGCACCGACGCCTTACTAATGCTTTTATCATCCTGCCTAGCAGCAATATGACCTGTGCATGCAAACAGCCAGCAACAGAAAATATTTCCCCATTAGGAAAAGGAATTGTGAAACTTCAATTAGCAAAGCATTTATGGAACAAACACACGGGGGCTCCATACGCCTAAAGGATTAGGACTGAAATGATTCCTGTCTACACTCCATCTAATGATCCAACAGTATTATAGAAGGCAAGCCTAATGAAGCATATTCCATTGCAAACGTTATCATGTGATTTATGGCACACATACTCTGGCATATTCTGAAACAGATTACGGTGGATGTCTGTGGGCCTGGAAGAGATGACTGATGATGGACGTGTGACAAAGCAAATCAATCACATCCTTCTGGTGCTTCAGAACTCAGGGAGACCTGCTTTGGATGATATGAGATTTTACATGGGTTGCTTTTGCCATTTTTTTCTTCTGGTTTTAATTTGGGGAAACCTCACCAGCATCCTGGAAATTCCCCCTCTGGAAAGTGATACATGCATGCTTCCTCAAACAAACAAACACACAAACACACAAACACTCCATTACAAATTTCTGTCTGATGGGGTGACAGGCAAGTGCAATGGGCATTCTGGACAAGTGACCTAAGCTTGGACTGCCCTGAGCAAGTAGGTGGGTATACAGAGCACCTCTCCGACTGGAGTAATTGGTGTGGATATTCAGTCTGGTTTTGATACATATTTTGCAAAGTCCTTCAGAGCTGAGGATGAAGTTGAGCTTTGATCGCCCCCCCAGAATTAATGAGTCACCAAAACAAACCAAGTCACCCATCTCTGGCCACCTCTGTTTATCAGGGAAAGAACTAGCCCCAAATTAATTGAAGCCGTGAGTGTATCTGTTGTTTTCCCAACAATAACGAGAAGCAGCATTTTATTCTAATGGCAGTTTGACATGGTATGTTCGACTGAAGACCGTTACAGAATTTCTCTGTATTGGCATTCACAGGACAGCACTGATATCTGCATTTCTTTCTTTGGAGCTCTTCCTATAGTTGAAATTCAAAGTAACCAGGGTGGTGTCCAAGCCTGAGCCAAAGGATGCGCTGGCATCTCTTCCCATTCCACAGACAGAAACCAACGGGACTGGCGGTGGAATCTTGCATCTGCACTGGTGCTGGGATCATGCCTGAGGGCTTCAGGCCCGGCTCAGTTGCATCTACCACTCTGTCCCGCAAGTGGTGCACAGGAATTTTGCTTTGGTTTGTTGGGGACAAGAACTTGGCCTGGCCACACGCTAAGCAGGAACATACTTTCCTAATGAAGCTCACGGATCATCATGCTTGTGGTGCAGGATGAGACAATGTGCCATTCGAAAAATGGATGTGCCGCTCCAAAGTGCACATTTTATACTGCACTCAGTGGGTGGACAGCAGCATCTTAAAAGAGATGTGGATGCAAATGCACGGTTTTCCCCTTCCAAGAAATGCTTAAGCAGCTTGTGATCAGGAAGGAAAAGAGGGGAGAGGAGTTTGGGATGGAATTTGGAGGACAAAGGGTAACAACCAGGGGCTCCAGAAGAACTCCCAAGAATGTTTCAGCTGCTGCCTTGCAGCATCTGCTCCTGGAGGCAGTCAGCTGACTCTGTCTAATGACAGGTCAGCCCTTGATTGACAGATGTTCCCAGAATTCTCTGTTATTCGTAGAGATGGCAGGTATTACTAATGGGATGATCGCCATTGATATACAAATCTTCTCTGGGAAGTTTCAAATCTCAGGACATGTTCAGTGATTGTATATGGTCGTTATGCAGAGGCACTTCGTAGCCGGGAAGAGCTGCCGGTGGTGAAAGTGCATACTCGGGAGAACTGAGCGCTCCTTTCGCTCCCCAGGCTGACTTGCCACTGTGTCCAAAGTTAGCTAGTGATAGGGATGGGCAAGAATTCGGTCCAGTTTCCCTGAAACCAAAGACTGCCCTGTTTCCGCATAAAGGTAAATAAGGAGAATTATTTCATTCCCCCTTGCAAACCATCATGCTCACAGCCTGCAAGCAAGCAGGAACTCCCTTTGCAGTAACTTTTCACTACGATTTAAGCTTGAATTGTGTTCACAACTGTGTGCTTCCTTGCACACACTTTGCTTAACCCCCATCCATGTTTTAACACTTGAGGGGGCAAACGCACATTTTGTTCAGGCAGGATAAGACTTTTCTTTAAAACTGGAAACACTGAAATTTTCTCTCAATAAGGGTGTGTGCGAATGGATAAGTGCCTGATCCTGCCTAATCTTGGAAGCTAAGCAAGGTCAGGCCTAGTTAGAATTGGGATGGAGACTTGAGCCAGGGGTTGGACCTGGTGGCCTTCTAGGCTTCTTCCAGCTGTACGATTTTATGCTTCAACTAAAATGAGGCAAATTCAAGGAAGAAATATGAGAACATCAGTCAGCTCAAACATTGTATGTTCACTCATGTGGGAGTATGTTGTGGGCAAAACTTTCATATTCTGTCATGAAAGGCTCATTTGTAAAATGTGCACTTGAGAAAAATATGTGCTTTAAATATATTTGCAATGAAAAAAATATACGGATATTTATGCACTTAATGGGGGAGATGTCACCCAAACATCCACTTTCCCCATTTTAAGCTGCAACAGGACAAAGCAAGACAAGCTTCAAGGTGAAAATATCTCAGGATGTCCGAGATCTGATGTGAGCACTAATTGTGCTTGGAAGTATATGGAAACAATCCAGACAAGTGTAGACACAAGTTCTATGGAGGCAAGTATTTTAGTTTCTGCTTATTAAGTTTAAGTGGATGGAAGAGGACCTTATTGTCTTAATTGTTCTCTAAACTGAAATCAATGGAAAATAAAGGGGATGACAGCTTCTTAACTATCATGAGATAGATTTTTTTATACTGATATTGCAAAGAGTAAAATTAAAAAACAAAACAAGGCACCGCACTAGCAGCAGAGGGACGGGGTTCTTTACCGACACATTCACAGGCAGGTCATATAGCATCTGTAAATGCAATTACTGCCAGACAATCAGAAGTCTTTACATCCACATTGTAAACAGTGACTTATTGCTTCTTACAACAAACAAACAAGGAAAGCACCAAAACCTAATTAAGATGCTAATCAATGTTGAGTGTTTAGACTGCTTTTGCGTCAGTTGCAACACAGAGTTATAGCAGTACGCAGAAATCCTAACAGGGCAACCATATACATGTCTACCCAAAAGTAATTCTAATTGGGTTCAGTGGGGCTTACTCCCAGGGCATTTGTGCAGGATTGCAACCTATGTCATTTAGGGAACAATCCTATGGCCCCATCCCTTCATGGATCACAGCTCTACCGCAGCAAAAGGGCTTGTGCAGTGCAACGAAGCTATGAGCTATGCCATGCAGGGGCACTCAGGATAGACTGGTCATAGCAGAGAGCTCTGACAAAACGTGATCCCCTGGAGAAGGAAATGGCAGCCCACTCCAGTATCCTTGCCATGAAGGACAGTATCCAAAGGCTAAAAGATATGACACCAGAAGATGAATACATGGGCCAGAAGGTGTCCAGTGTGCTACTGGGGAAGAGCAGAGGGCTAGTACAAGTAGTGCCAGAAAGAATGAAGCGACTGGGTCAAAGTCGAAAGGACACTCAGTTGTGGATGTATCTGGTGGTAAAAGGAGAGTTCGATGCTGTAAAGAACAATACTGCTCATAGGTCTTACTAGAATCTTGCACTCATAGATCTTACCCGGGCTTGGGTAAACTCTGAGGGATGGTGAAGAACAGGAATGCCTGGAGGAAAGTTGTCCATGGGGTTGTGAAGGGTCGGACATGACTTAGTAACTAGACACAAAACACAAACCTATGGCCCCTAGACAGCTTCTAAGGGGGCATGGGATATTTCAGATTTCTGGATCTGAGGGCAAAGATCCTGGGGCTGGGAAAAAGCACTTTGACCAACTGCCCTCCTGCAGCTGGTGTCCAGAGAACCACACCAGCTCTTCTCTGAGGTCGGTAACATGTTCTTGGTGGGAAGTAACATGGGGTGGAGGAAGGCAAATTTGAAGACTGTCTCCTCTGCTCCTCCAGATCTGCGTATGCTTCCAAGCTCGGCGGCTTACAGGCACCCCTACAGACAGCCCTAAAAATGAAAATAAGCCACTAAATGCACGAGGCAAGCAGGCAGCGACATCGTGGCCTCTCGGTGCAGGGAGTATTGGGACTTTTTACTGTGACCAGTGGAGATGGGTAAGAATTTAATTTTGATTGTTTTTGCATTACACGAATAATGCTGTGCTTTCTAGCAATTCCCCCTCTTGAGTGTTCCACAGACTTTTTCTCAGTGTTCCATAGAACATCCCTGTAAGGCTGCTGTTACTCTAACCAGCATCATCATCACCATCATTCCCACCTTGCAGTTCAGAGGATGTAGCTGTGCAAATGGCTCACCTTAGCCATACTGTGGGTTTGTGGATGTGATGAAAGGGCTTTCTGGGTCACAGTTCAGACACAGTTCAGCTATAATGCTAAATGGTAGATTAGCAACATCTCATGAACAAAACCGGGGGTCTCCCTTTAGAGATGGGAGAATCAGCTTGGTTCAAGTTCATTAAGATTCCGCAGTTTTCAACTCTGAGCTTAGCCCATCTTGTTACAAAACACAACCTCACCGCCACCCACCCAGGTGGCTGTGCACTCATTTACAGTCAGAAATAGGGCAACTGCTAAACTGATGCTGATCTGTGTTCAGGATATTTCAGGCAAACTAAGATTTGGCAAACCACTATTTGTCCAGTTTGTATCTGCCAAAACCGCGATATCCTGCTACACTGGAAAGAAGACATGAGCGGAGGAAGGTATGAGGGTAATTCAATTAACAGCAAACCCTGACTTTGCAGTGTATCCAGACCAGCACCCACACCATGTCCCAACCAGCATGCTGAACTCTGATGTTTGCAAATGTATTATACTGTCAAGCCTTAAACATCCTTCAGCTACTGATAATCTGGTGGATGTGTCTGTGCTGGTTTGCAATTCTACAGATGCTGTCAGTTAAAAGCTTTTAATGTGTATATTTTCTGAAGTATAAAATTGCATGAGGGAACCAATCCTTTTCTTGTTACTTTATCTCTGAATTGCTGGCTTCAGAAGTAGGCAATAAGGTGACTCTCTGCATCTCATGAGCAAATCAGACCTGGGTCAATAATAAGTTAGATAAATTAGAAGATGGACACAGTAAGTTTAGTGCTATAAATTCTTGATGTTGAAGTTTCATTTAACTATCTAGAGAGCAATGTTCCCTGAACTCAATAATTCTGCTGTAAATCACAGGTAACGATTGTTCATTGTTTAGGAAATGTGAAAGGTTTGTTATTGTGTCATGAGAGCAATTATGGCCAGTAGGCTTACTACCAATTGAAGGGAATGGGTCAAGGAAGAATTAAAATGTACAATGAAACATTGCCTAGCTGAATATGGTAATTTCCAACATGCATGGAAGAGAGAGGCTGTTCTGATGGTTCTGTACCTTCAAATAGGTAATGGATGAAACAGCTCCCTAAAGCAGGACCTGTGGGCCCACTCTGCTCCCAGCTGGACCACTTTAAAACCCCAACCACCTTTAAAGGTAATTGTTTATGTATTGATTTATGTAAGGTACATATTTCAAAAAATGTACATCAAAATAAATATCTAAGTGATGTACAAAAATACAGTATAAGATCATGATTCAGTACTGCGTAGCTTTAATGCATATAGATCACCTTCTACACATTTCTGGGAATGCATGTTGGAAAAAAGTATATTTTAGTTAGCACTGACAACAGAGAAGGCTTGTTCCATGTGTAAATGGAAGGACAAGGAACACTTTTGAGGTTGCTGTTGTTTGATTTTAATAATATCCTCACAGGGACACATCTTGAACAGCACGTGCCTAGTGAACTTTGAGGAATATTTTGGTGAAATGGAGAATTGCTTTTGCCTTCTTTGCTGCATTGGGATGGATCTGTGGTGTTCCAAGGGTAGTCATGAAGCTTGGGTTCCATTAGGGCACTGGAGTGGAAAGGTGAAGGAGAAAGGAGGTATAAAGGGACTGCAGGTGACACAGTGGTAGGGATTGGGCCCACTTCTCCCAAAAAACACCATGCCATGGTGGACATTCCAGGCTCTGGAAATGAACTGGAAGAAGAGGTGGGGTTGGAATGCTTGCTTACATTTAAGGTCAGTGAGCCAAGGGGCTGGTGAGAACTGACCAGCTCCAGTTTGCTGGGAGACACTGCAGAACGTGGAGAGTCACGGAGGTGTGCCAGAGCTGCAGGGGAAGTCTAGAGTACAAGCTGAATCAGACTCATTTGGTTTGTTTCTGCTTATCCCAGGCCTTTTTCCATTCCAAAAGAAGCTTTCGGTATACGACGCATCCTTTCATCTACAATGGTGAATGGCACTGCATGTCACTGTTGTCTCATCACTAATTGGAGGTGACATTGGAAATGGCTCTTCCTGCAAGCCAGCCTGCTTACCTTCTTTCATTTTATTGTGGATTTTAACACACACACACACACACACACACACACACACAGAGAGAGAGAGAGAGAGAGAGAGAGAGAGATACCACAACAAAGATTTCCCTTTAATGCCACTACATAGATATGACTTCATGAAATCTATGTGCAAGAGAAAAAAATAGAACTTTGGCGGTGGGAGCTACAGCGGGCGGGGGAGGGGGCACCCGATGGCCTTCATGGCCCTTTTCTGCTCTTCTATTCTATGATTCTATTATTATACCATGAGTTAACCAAAGGCAGCCCAAATATGTATGGGCTCATTTGCAAATAGCATTGGTTTATTTATTTATTTATTTATTTATTTAAACATTTTTATGCCGCCCCATTCGCCGAAGCCTCGGGGTGGCTTACAACAAAAAATGGTCAACAATGAGGTAATTCAGACTTACACAACTTGAAGACACACTGCGTATCCAATATACAGGAAAAACGAATTTTGCTAAATAGGATTGCGAAGGATCGGCCGGGCTCACCATCTCCTACCCCAGACCAACGGTTTGGTTGACCAATACAACAGGACACTCAAACAGACATTGAAGAAATGTGTGGTGGCTGAATCCCAGCCATGGCGTATGTTGCCAGGGCCCCTGATGTTTGCCATCCGGGAAGTGCCTCAGCCCTCCACGGGTTTTTCACCCTTTGAACTGTTGTATGGGAGGCGCCCTCTGGATATCCTAGACCTGATGAGGGCTGGGAGAGGGCTGGGAGTCCAAGCCCACGCAAGCCGGCTCTACCCTCCAGTATGTCGTAGAATTTGAGAAAACACCTGCAGGACACAGCCCACAGAACAGAGGCCAACCCGAGGCAAGCCCAAGAGGAGTAGAAGTATTATTCCAATTGCAAGGGCCAACCTTGGGAATTCAAGCCTTGCTAACAGGTCCACCTGTTGCTACCTGCTGGCAGTGGCAAATTATTTGCACACTGGCAGGGGCCCTATGAGATAAACAGGAAAGTAGGGCCCATAAATTATGAGGTCCAGCTGACTGATAAGAAACAAATATATATAACCTGACAGCCAGGACCCCGAGGGTGTGGAATGGGCTTCCACGAGAGGTCGTTGAGGCCCCATCGGTGCGGGTGTTCAAGGACAAGCTGGACGTCCACATGGTGGGCATGTCGTGAGCGGAGCCGGCTGGTACCGGAGGTCAGACTAGATGGCCCGGGAGACCCCTTCTGACTCGCTCTGTTTCTATGTTTCTCTGTTTCTATCACATAAACATTCTTGAGGAATGGAGAGAAAGAGAGAGTCAGGCAGACCTTGAGTCACCAGGAGTGGCAGGATCTTGGGGTGGAAGCAACATGGAACCCTGGCAGCCTTGCTCTGGACCTCTGGTTGAACCCCAGGCAAGTAGAACAGGTAAGGACATTGGAGGGAGAGTTCTCAGAGGTTTTCTCAGGGTTACCAGGGGGACCCACCTAATATCTCATCCTACTGAAACCAGTTCTGGAACAGTAGTCTGGGTGCCAACCCATCCCTGTCCCGAAAAGTCAAAGCAAGTAATGATAGACAAGGTAAGAATATGTTAAAGCATGGGGTTAGAGAGGAGCTGGCAAGTCCTTTGGGAAGTCAGACCATGTTAGTGCCCAAGCAGGATGGCAGTATTTGTTTTGGTATCGACTTCAGAAAAGTGAACTCAAAGTGAATTGGTCTCAAAGTTCAATTCATGCCCCATGCCACAAGCGTCCTGCTACAGCGACTAGCAAAGGTGTCCTCAGCTTTATGTGCACGCATATGAGAGAGAGAGAGAGAGAGAGAGAGAGAGAGAGAGAGAGAGAAGGAGAGAGAGAGCGCGCGAGCACATGTGCATGAGCGCCCCCTGGCCCCTCCAGTGCTGCTCTTGGAGGCAAGACTTTTCTGCGTACTTCATGCAAAGGCCCTGCAAAAGAACATTCCTCTGACTGAAGATGTCATTTATTTAAAGGTCTGCCCAGTCTAATTCTATTTTAATAAAAATAGGAATGGAGAGGAGAGAGTCTTTCACAATACCTATACAGCATTCTGAGCAGGTGTGCTGGTCGCCCAGGCTCTGCGTACACTGAGTGGCACTGCAAATTGCACTCATCTTCTCTAAAGTACACACAAATACACATACAGCAGGATCCCCCCCGCCCCCCTGTATCCACTGGCTTGGATACTGCATTTTCAGTTAACTGTGTTTTCTTTAACCCTAATGCTTTTCCTGGGTGCTGGGGGTGGGGGCATTTCTTCATTTTTGGCAGTGCGTGATCTATTAAAGTTTATTTTTTATTCACAAAACAGGCATGCTTCATTCAGCACCTCGGACATGAACATGTGCTCACCAAGAATATTTTCAAATTGCTGAATGCATGCTCAAGTTCTTCTTGCTCCCAATTCACAGTTCAGTTTGTACAAATTTCTGCATTTGCAGAAATCCCCATGATAGATTGAATTCATTTCAACCTATGGAGGAAATCTGCAAGTTAAGGACCCAGTGCAAATTTGGGGAGATTTCCCTACATCTTCTGTTCAGTTGCTGTTTTGTGCAAACTTATTATTCCTGCAAAGCAAGAAGTAAACACAAATTCAGTGGCAACTGGTCATGAGAGAAATTGTGGGTTGGTATTTTGAGAATCCTGACCATTGTCAACATGGCTCATTTGCCTATCGCTCTGTTTAAGTGCCCTCCTATAACACATAAACATTCCTAGCTGTGAGTGCTGCCTTCAGTTTTGGCTGTAAAAGCTGTGAAACATCGGTTTCGGAGTTATAGCAATCCTTTCTTGCTGTTACATGCTGTCAATTCATCTCCAGCTTATGGCGGCCCTGCAAATGAGAGCTCTCCTGAACGCCCCTCTGTCCATGGCAGCCCAGATCAGCTCTTGTGAATTCCCCCGATGGAGTCCAGACACCTGATATTTTGTCTTCCTTTTCTTCTTCTGCCTTTGACATGATTGTTTTGCCTTCTCATGATGTGAAAGCCTAAGTTTTGTCATTCTAGGAAAAGTTCTGGTTTAATTTGATCTAGGACCCCTTGTTTGACTTTCTGTCAGTTCAGCAATCCTAAAGCAGCTAAAACGGGGAGTGTCTGTTCAGTAAAGGAATTTCCTGTGTGAATTTAAAATACTATTTCCCCCCTGCTATTCCAGAAGCACACAATTTCAAAGAAATATGGCCCAGGGTGGATGGTAACACTTACAGCTGGCACAGCAGAATACGCACTCCAGGCTATTAAAAGATGCTGAGAGTAGTGGGTGGTGTTGTTTGAGGTGAGGCAATTTGGGCTATCGAGGTTAAAAGACTTGTTTCAGACAAAGTCATAAATATTTTTTTGAAAACCTAGGTAGCAGAATGAAAGGAAAATAACTCTTGGATAGCTCACAGAATCAAGGAGATTAAGCTGTAGCTAGAATGCTGGCAGCATTTTTCCTGCTGGGGAGTGTTTGAGTGCTCACAAATGCACCTCTTAGTTTACGAAGGAATGTTGTCAGTTTGCTCCATGAAATGCCCTCCAGGTGTAATGCTGGCCTCCTCAAAGCACTGAGGACCAGACCGTATGTGGATCTGCTTGGGTCAAGTGAGGACACAGGTGGTACAGCTGGGCAAGGACGCAGGCAGGCTGGCCTTGATACAGAAGAGCGGCACGCTCAGAAAGATCAAGTCAAGAATCGATAACCTTGAGAGCTCAAGAGCCAGAGTGCCCATCGAGCAGGTGTCTGTCCTAGCTACTTACATGCTCATGTTTTTCATCAATGCCTTACAAATTACTGAATCTGTATTCACTGAGAGACAGATGCATCTGGCCCTCATTTTCTCTCTCTCAGCTCCTCACATCTCCAATCTTTCCCTTCCCACCTCCAGCATGGCCCTTTGGAGAGGCAGTCATTGGGGTTCTTTCTGTGCTGGCTAAGTGCAGGGTGGGGGTGGGGAGATGGGATCAGGGGCCCCAAAGTTCCCTGCGGTCCTCCAGATGATGACTAGTTGCCACAGGATTGCTCTCTAAGTGCCAAGGAGAAACATCTGAGGAACTGGAAGGAAACGTACATTTAATTGTGGATGAAGGGCCTGACCTGGCTTGCATTACAGAGATCTGGGCAGGAGTCGTGGGGGGATGTCACCATCACTCAGCTGTGCCCACCTGGGTATCTGATCCAGCACCAGCCATGCCCTGAGGGGAGGGGAGGGGAGGGGAGGGGGTCACCCTTGTTCATCGAGCTTCAATTTCCCTCACGGGGCCTCCTGTCCCCTCGAGACTGGGTCTAGTGTGTCTGTAACTGGCGCTGGGCGATCGAGACAGACTGGAGATTCTGCTGCACCCTTCTGCCCATCAGACTCCCTGCCTGAGCTGACAGAGATCATCTCGGACCTGGTGTTGAGGAACCCCAGGATGTTGGTCCTGGGGGGCCTCAATCTCCATGCCAAGACTGTTCTGACTGGGGCAGCTCAGGACTTCATGGATTCTATGATAGCCATGGGGCTGTCTCAACATGTCAGCCCAACCCATGAACGAGGTCACACTCTGGACCTGGATTTCTCGATGGGGCAGGAAGATGGTGATCTGGAAGTGAGAAACTTGTGTTCAACTCCATTGTCATGGTCAGATCACTTCCTCGTGAGGTTTGAGCTGGTCTTTCCCTCTGTAAGGGTGTGGACCCCATTAACATGGTCTGCCCTCAGAGCCGGAAGGATCCTGATGGATTCCTGAGGGCTCTGGAGGATTTTCCGGTTGATAAAGCTGGCGCTCTGCTTGATTTGTGGAATGGGGAAATGACCAGAGCAATCAATACAATCTCTCCTAAGTGTCCTCTCCCACCAGGCAGAGCCCGCTCATCTCCATGGTATACACCTGAGTTATGGGAGATGAAGTGGACTGGGAGACGATTAGAGTGCAGGTGGAGGAAATCACGGGATGAATCTGACCAAACACGCTTACATGCTCATTATTGAGCCTATGCTGTGGCAGTGAGGGCAGCGAAGGAGAAATTCTTCTCCACTTCCATTCCCTCCTCACAGTGCTGTCCAATGGAGCTTTTTTGAGCAGTGCATGACCAAATACATCCTGGTCCTGAAACAGATACAGTGGCACCATTAATAGCCCACTGTGATGACTTTGCCCAGCACTTTAAGGAGAAAATTGCTCAGATTCGTCACAAGCTGGACACCACAGTTGATAGGGCTCCATCACGGGAGGTGTCCAGAGCCCATCTGGTCCAGCATTGTTGGATGAATTACAGTTGATGCTGCCTGATGATGTGGATAAGGTGCTTGGACAAGTACGTCCTACCACCTGCTTACTCGCCCCTTGCCCTTCATGGCTACTTACTAAAGCCAAACACAGGATTGGTTCCTGGGTCCAGGTGGTCATCAATGCCACATTGAGGGAGGGTCGGGTCCCCGCCCCTTTAAAGGAGGCAGTGATCAGATATGTCCTAAAGAAGGCATCCCTGGACCCAGAGGTGGCTGCCAATTATAGACCAGTGGCTAACATCCCGTTTCTGGGCAAGGTGTTGGAGCGGGTGGTGGTGGGACAACTCCAAGCACTCTTGGATGAAACTGTCTATCGTGACCCATTTCAGTCCAATTTCAGACCCGGTTATGGTACTGAATCTGCCTTGATCACCCTGTATGATGACCTGTGCAGGGAGAGGAAAGGGATAGTGTGTCCCTGTTGGTTCTCCTGGACCCCTCAGAGGCTTAGGATACCATTGGCCAAGGTATCCTTCTGGACAGGCTGGCTGGGTTAGGAGTAGGAAGCTCTGCTTGGCAGTGGTTCCATTCCTACCTGGCCGGCCGATTCCAGAAGGTGGTTCTGGGGGTCTATCACTCTGCACCATGGCAACTCTGCCATAGAGTGCCGCAGGGTTCCATTTTGTTCCCCTTGCTATTCAGCATCTACATGAAACCGTTGGGAGAGGTCATCAGGAGGTTTGGGCTGTGGAGTCACCAGTACGCTGATGACACCCAGCGCTACCTCTTTTTCAACTAATCAGTAGCTGTCCTAAACTGGTGCCTGGCTGAGGTAATGGGCTGGATGAGGTCCAGTAAACTGAAACTTTAAGATGGAGGTCCTTTTGTTAGGTGGTTCAGGTTTCCAGGTAAGTGACGTTGGCCCTGTCCTGGACAGGGTTGCACTCCCTCTAAAGGACAGGATGTGCAGCTTAGGAGTGCTTCTTGACCTGGAACTGACCCTGGAAGACCAGGTGATGCCGGTGGCAAGGAGCACTTTCCTTCAGCTTTGGCTGATCCATCAGCTGTGTCCGTACCTGGATGAGAACTGCCTAGCAATGTTGACACATGCCCTGGTAACCTCCCGGTTGGAGTATTGTAATGCGCTCTATGTGGGGCTGCCCTTGAAGATGGTCCAAATATTTCAAATAGTGCAAAATAGAGCTGCCAGGATGCTGTTGGGGACCGGGTGTTATTCTCATATAACGCCGGTCCTCCATCAACTCCACTGGCTTCCAGTTGAAGTCCAGGCCCAATTTAAGGTGATGCTTATGACCTCTAAAGCCTTAAATGGCTTGGGACCAGAATACCTAAAGGAACATCTTTTTCCCTACATGCCCTCCCGCCCCTAAGATCTGCAGCAGAAGCCCTAATCCGGGAACCCTCCTTGAAGGAGATCAGGAGAGAGAACATTTGGAGGAGGGCTTTCTCTGTGGTGGCGCCCTGGCTATGGAATGTGCTCCCTAGAGCGGTCTGCCTGGTGCCATCATTATATGCTTTTCAGTGCCAGGTCAAGACCTTTTTATTCACCCAATATTTTAATGTTTAATAGATTTTAATTATTTTTATTTCAGTCGTGGGTTATTTAGTTTTATATTGTTTGGGGTATTGATGATATTTGTATTGATGATATTTATATTGTATTTATTGAATTTGTTGTAAGCTGTCCAGAGATGCAGAGTGATTGTACAGGTTAGAAATATCCCAAACAAACAAACAAACAAACGTACATGAGTCTTGACAATAGCAGCAACATTTCCCAAGGCAATTCTACTTGCAATGTATTCACGTAAAGTTCTGGTGGAATTTCATCTTTGTTTTGCCACCACTGGATGTCCAACGGTGGATGAGATTGGGGACTTGTGCTAATACTGGATTTCATGTGAAGAAACCTTTCAAAGCTAACTTGGGTGTTCCTGCACAAGGATTTTGACAAAGACTACCTTAGGAGGGAAATATTGGTAGCATACAATATTTCAAAGAAAGCGAAGCTAGCTATTCAATAAAGCACATACTGCAACAGCAGAAATGAAGCATAAATAATAACATACAGGGCCTAAAAAGATTGAACAGAAAGATGGACAGAAGCCTGCCTGAATAGATATGTCTTCACTTGGAAGATCATAAACTGTGGGACAACACAGGACCATCAAGAGTTGCCATGGAAGCCTCAAGATTGCCCAGGAACAAACACTTACAATAGCTAGGGCCCACTAAATTGGAACTAGGACAAGTACTCTTTAAATGGCTCAAGGTCATTGCAAAAGGTGGAAAAGGTGGAGCAGAAGCAAAGAATAAAATCCTGAATAGCAGAGTTAGAGAGGAAGAAAAGGTAGACAAGGCAGAAGACAGGCAGACAAGGTAGATAGGACAGGAGGAAATATCATTAAGAGTGGCTGGAAAGAGTAACAGTAAAGGAGCTAAGAGTCCAGGTATAAAAAAGTATGCTAACCTATTAAAAGCCCCCACTGGTTGACAAGAAGGACAAGGACCTGGGACATACCACAGGCTACCAGCAATGGTAGAAGAGGCCTTCTCATGCAGATAGCAGCAGAGAGACTGATCTAAAAATGAATAGACAGAACAGGACTTAGGCATTTGTACTCAGGAATGACTCTTTCCAATCCTTTCACTACTTAGGGATGGCTAAAGACACAGGCAACCTTTTTCATCCTACAGTTACTTACAATACTCTTATCCTGCAAATACTTACACAGATACTTAAGCAGCAGCAATGAACCTGGAATAAGAGACTCAAATATTTCTGTGAACTAACAAATATCAGTAATTTCTGCAGCTGCTATATTTATGTTGTTAAATAGTTATTTTAGAAGAGAAAATGACATATTCCACTTGACAGAGGGGCCATCCCTTGTGACAGAAACACAGAAGGCTCTTCCCCAGAATGCAACAGATGGCAAAAACCATGGAGGTGTTACCAAGGTATCCTGGTCCTAAATGAGGTTGGTGTTTAATATGTATTTATTTATTTAAAACATTTCTATGCTGCCCCATTCACAAAGAGTCTTGTGGCAACTTACAAAACAGACAGCAATACACACAATTAACCTTAAAAATCCGGAGACATCTCGGCACAATATAAAAACCCAATAAATAGTCAACAATTAACAATTAAAATAACTTTTTTAAAAAAAGGTCTTGGCCTGGCACCAAAAAACAAATAAAGACAGCGCCAGGTGAACCTCTCTGGGGAGCGCATTCCATAGATGGGGTGCCACCGCAGAGAAGGCCCTCCTCTGGGTACTCACTCTCCTAATATCTTTCACGAAGGGTCCCTGGAGAAGGGACCCTGCCGCTGATCTCAGGGGGTAGGAGGGCATATATGGACGCAAGCGTTCCTTTAGATAACCAGGTCCCAAGCCGTTGAGGGCTTTACAGGTGATAACCAACACCTTGAATTGGGCCCGGATGTCAATGGGAAGCCAGTGAAGCTGACAGAGGACTGGGGTTATATGAAAACAACGCCCAGTCCCCGTCAGCAACCTGGCAGCTGTTTTGCACCAATTGAAGTATCTGGACCGTCTTCAAGGGCAGCCCCACATAGAGCGCATTACAGAAATCTAATCGGGAAGTTGCCAATGCATGTGTCACTGTCGCCAGGCAATCGTTCTCCAGGTAGGGACGCAGCTGATGGATCAGCCGAAGCTGAAGGAAAGTGCTCCTCGTCACCACCGTCACCTGAGCTTCTAACGACAGCTCTGGGTCAAGGAGCACTTCCAAGCTGCGAACCCTGTCCCTAAGAGGGAGTGCAACCCCATTCAGGACAAGGTCCAGGTCCTCCACCCTGAAGCCAGACCCACCTACCAACAGCACCTCCGTCTTGTCTGGACTGAGGTTCAGTTTATTGGCCCTCATCCAGCCCATTCCCTCGGCCAGGCACCGGTTCAGCACAGCCACTGCCTCACCTGGATTGGCTGAAACCAAGATGTAGAGCTGGGTATCATCAGCGTACTGGTGATTCTGCAGCCCACACCTCCTAATGACCTCTCCCAGCAGTTTCATGTAGATGTTGAATAGCAAGGGGGACAAAATGGACCCCTGCGGAACTCCATGGCATAGCTGCCATGGTGCAGAGCCATAGCCCCCCAGTACCACATTCTGGAATTGGCAATTGAGATAGGAGTGGAACCACTGCAAAGCAGTGCCTCCAACTCCCAATCCCACTAGCCTATCCAGAAGGATACCTTGGTCAATGGTATCGAAAGCCGCTGAGAGGTGCAGGAGAACCAACAGGGACGCACTCCCCCGTCTCTCTCCCTGCACAGGTCATCATACAGGGCGACCAAGGCAGATTCAGTACCATACCCAGGTCTGAAGCCGGACTGAATGGGTCCAGATAATCAGTTTCATCCAAGAGTGCTTGGAGTTGTCCCACCACCACCCGCTCTAGCACCTTGCCCAAGAACAGGATGTTGGCCACCGGTCTATAATTGGTGGCCATCTCTGGATCCAGGGATGCCTTCTTTAGGGCTGGCCGGACTACTGCCTCCTTTAAAGGGGCAAGTACCCGGCTGGCCCTTAGAGAGGCGTTGACAGCCTCCAGGATCCAGGCCCCTATCCCGTGCTTGGCTTTCTTAAGTAGCCAAGATGGGCAAGGGTCCAGTAAGCAGGTGGTGGGACGTACTTGTCCAAGCACCTTGTCCACATCATCAGGCTGCAACAACTGAAACTCATCCATCAATTGTGGACCAGAGGGCAACACTGGCACCTCCCCAGAGATTCTGAGTCACTAGTAGAGTCCAGTTCGTGACGAATCTGAGTGATTTTCTCCTTGAAATGCTTGGCAAAGTTGTCACAGCAGGCCGTCGAGGGTGGCACAAGATCTTTCTTTGGGCCTGGGTGAACCAGCCCCTGTACCACCCGAAAGAGCTCCGCTGGACGGCAATGTGAGAAGGCAATGGAAGCGGAGAAAAACTTCTTTGCAACCCTCACCGCCACAGCATAGGCCCAATAATGGTCTCTTAAGTGTGTTCGGTCAAATTCATCCCGTGATTTCCTCCACCTACGCTCTAGATGTCTCCCAACCCACTTCATTGCCCGTAGTTCAGGTGTATACCAGGGGGATGAATGGGCTCTGCTAGGTGGGAGAGGATGCTTAGGAGCGATTGTGTCAATAGCTTTGGTCATTTCCCCATTCCATAGTTCGACCAAGGCATCAACAGGAGCACCAGCCTTGTCAGCCAGAAACTCCCCCAGGGCCTTCAGGAATCCATCCAGATCCATCTGGCTCCAGGGGCGGACCAACACAGAGGGAGAGGTCGCTCTTGAGCTCAAACCTCATGAAGGAGTGATCTGACCATAACAGGGGTGTCAGACACAAGTTCCTCACCCTCAGATCCCCCTCTTCCTGCCCCGTCGAGAAAACCAGGTACAGAGTGTGTCCTGGTTCATGGGTCGGGCCAATGACATGTTGAGACAGCCCCATGGCCGTCATGGAGGCCATGAAGTCCTGAGCCGCCCCAGTCAGAACCATCTCGGCATGGAGATTGAAGTTCCCCAGGACCAGCATCCTGGGAGTCCTCAACACCAAGTCCGAGACAATCTCCGTCAGCTCAGGTAGGGTGTCTGTTGGGCAGAAGGGTGCACAGTACACCAACAGAATCCCCAGTCTGTCTCAGTCACCCAACACCAAGTAGAGGCACTCTAGACCCGGCCTCGAGAGAATAGGAAGCCCCATGAGGGAAATAGAGGCTTGGTAAACCAAAGCAACCCCCCTCCCTTCCCCTCCAGGCGTAGTCGGTGCTGGATAAGATATCCAGGCAGGCACAGTTGAGAGAGGGAGACATCCCCCCCTCCCGCGCAGGTCTCTGTAATGCAAGCCAGGTCGGCCCCCTCATCCACAATCAAGTCATGGATGAGGGATGACTTATTATGGACCGACCTGGCATTAAGCAACAGCACCAACAGGCCCGGGGGGTGGTTGACAAGCCTACCTGGAACCCTCAGGCTGGGGGAATAACCAGAAAGAGGAACAGGTGTTAACCATCTGTCTCTCCTTCTTCTACGCGGACACATTAGACCCCCAATGCCATAATGTCCATTCCCAATTCCACCCCGATGGCAGTGCCCACGCGCTCCCCAGGCAACCCCATATTCAAAGTTGAAGATGAATCCATTAAAATAAGCTAAAAACACATTAAAAACACTTAACCACCCCCCACAACCCCCAGAACCCAATAGCCAGTGCAGTGAATTGTGTCCAGAAATCAAACCTTAGCCAAAGTAACTAAGGATGCAGGATGCGCTCCAACGGAGCAAAGCTCAGGGAGCCAAGGTTCCATTTGGATGCCAGGAAGCACTTCCTGACAGTCAGGACCCTGAGGGTGCGGAATGGGCTTCCACGAGAGGTCGTTGAGGCCCCATCGGTGCAGGCGTTCAAGGATAGGCTGGACGTCCACATGGTGGGCATGTCGTGAGCAGAGCCGGCTGGTGCCGGAGGTCAGACTAGATGGCCCGGGAGGCCCCTTCTGACTCGCTCTGTTTGTATGTTTCTATGTTTCTAAGAATTCATTTTCAATTGTTTGTTATCATTTTCACTTAATTTGTCCAATTCATATTTTCTGGACAGAACACACATTCAAACTTGTTTTTTTGACCTTGCAATGTGATTTGTAGCCAAAAGGAGTATGTGTACATTTCAAAAATGCGCATGAAGAAACTGAAACTGAACAAAGACACTACAGTCAGTGCATGCATTTCAAAGATGTGCACAATGGATATGTCAATTTATGTCCATATATGTTCAAAATATGCATGATTTTTCATGCAAATACTAGAAACAAACAAGATGACAGTCTGATGGAGTCCTGAGATGGAGTGAACTTTGCTGTGGAATTTGGAGAATTTCATTGAGCTCAGGTTTTGCTCATGCTAACATCTCGAACTAAAACTGATGCAAGGATTAGATGGCTTCCCCCCAGGATAACTCCCCACCCTCACTCCTTGGTTCTTGCATTTTTTTGCATTCACCCTGTATACGTGGTATATACATGTGCTGTCAGCATCTAGGCTATTCCCATTACGGACAATTCCCCCACTGATCCTATACAGTGAATGGAAAGTGGAACTCCAAGAACTGTCATTATCTGTCAAACCCATAGTGGTAGAGAGGGTGAGAGAATTTAAGTGTGGACCAATGGAGTTTTAGATGTACACATGAAAACATTAACACAGAGGAAGAGAGAATTTTAAAAACATGAAGGAGAAAATGCAGCTCTGTTACTGAAAGAAATTTTATTTCCATTATTATCATTGAAAGCTTCTACTCAACGTTGCCCAACATTTTTTTCAGAAATTCTGTATAAAGGAAGTGTGTGGCAGAAAACATCAAAGTGTTCCTACAAGGACCAAATCTTCAAAGTATCATCACAACAGGCAAACCTGTGCCAAGAAGCAACTGCGTGAGCTCACCTGCATGAGAACAACACAAAACAACACACAACGCAAAGGTCACAGAACGTTTCAGCAGCAACTGCTTTTGTACTCTGCTCAAAAGAAGCAGGTGGTGGGAAGAAGGAGCAAGCGAGACACCTCGAGCCCAAGCACCGAGGAGAGACAGTGCAGGGAAAGCAAAGAAGCAATGAACAAACAGGGCTGGCACTTTCTTAATATTTAAACTGCAAACGCTGCTAGTAAGCCATGGGAGTTTCCCCTGGCAACTCTCTTACTGAGGACTGTTCCATGCTATTCATTCTGTTGGTGTACCGTGCACCCTTCTGCCCAACAGTCTCCCTGCCTGAGCTGACGGAGATCGTCTCGGACCTGGTGTTGAAGACCCCCAGGATGTTGGTCCTGGGGGACTTCAACCTCCATGCCGAGACTGTTCTGACCGGGGCGGCTCAGGACTTCATGGCCTCCATGACGGCCATGGGGCGGTCTCAACATGTCACCGGCCCGACCCATGAACGTGGACACACTCTGGACCTGGTTTTCTCGACGGGGCAGGAAGAGGGTGGTCTGAGGGTGAGGAATTTATGTTTGACTCCCCTGTCATGGTCAGATCACTTCCTGGTGAGGTTTGTGCTTGAGAGTGACCTCTCCCTCTGCAAGGGTGCGGACCCGATTGTGTGGGTCCACCCCCGGAGCCGGATGGATCCAGATGGATTCCTGAAGGCCCTGGGGGAGTTTCCGGCTGACAAGACTGGTGCTCCTGTCGAGGCTCTGGTTGAACTGTGGAACGGGGAGATGACCAGGGCTGCTGACACGATCGCGCCTAAGCGTCCTCTCCCGCCAGGCAGAGCCCGCTCTTCCCCTTGGTATACACCTGAATTGCGGGCGATGAAGCAGGTTGGGAGACGGCTAGAGCGTAGGTGGAGGAGATCACGGGATGAATCTGACCGAACACACTTGAGAGCCCATTATCAGGCCTATGCTGTGGCGGTGAGGGCAGAGAAAAAGAGGTTTTTTTCCGTTTCCATTGCCTCCTCAAAATGCCGTCCAGCGGAGCTTTTTCGAGTGGTGCAAGGCCTGGTTCGTTCAGGTCCTAAGAACGATCTGGTTCCACCCTCAAAGGCCCGCTGTGATGACTTTGCCACGCATTTCAGGGAGAAAATCGCTCAGATTCGTCACGAGCTAGACACCACTAGTGAATCAGAGGTTTCCGGGGAGTCACCAATGCTGCCATCTGGTCCAGAATTATTGGATGAATTTCAGTTATTGCAGCCTGATGATGTGGACAAGGTGCTTGGACGAGTACGTCCCACCACTTGCCTATTGGACCCTTGCCCATCTTGGTTAATAAATAATTCCAAGCACGGGATTGGAATCTGGATCTTGGAAGTGGTTAACGCTTCTCTGAGGGAGGGTCGGGTGCCTGCCCCTTTAAAGGAGGCAGTAGTCCGACCAGTCCTGAAGAAAGCATCACTGGATCCAGAGATGGCCACTAATTATAGACCAGTGGCCAACATCCCGTTTCTGGGCAAGCTGTTGGAGTGGGTGGTGGCGGGACAACTCCAAGCTCTCTTGGATGAAACTGATTATCTGGACCCATTTCAGTCTGGCTTCAGACCTGGGTATGGTACTGAATCTGCCTTGGTCGCCCTGTACGATGACCTGTGCAGGGAGAAGGATAGGGGGAGTGCATCCCTGTTGGTTCTCCTGGACCTCTCAGCAGCTTTCGATACCATTGACCAAGGTATCCTTCTGGATAGGCTAGCGGGATTGGGAGTTGGAGGCACTGCTTTGCAGTGGTTCCGCTCCTATCTCAACGGCCGATTCCAGAAGGTGGTGCTGGGGGACTATGGCTCTGCGCCATGGCAGTTATGCCATGGAGTACCGCAGGGGTCCATTTTGTCCCCTTTGCTGTTTAACATCTACATGAAACCACTGGGAGAGGTCATCAGGAGGTGTGGGCTGCTGAATCATCAGTACGCTGATGATACCCAGCTCTACCTCTCGTTTTCCACCAATCCAGGTGAGGCAGTGGCTGTGCTGAACCAGTGCCTGGCCGAGGTAATGGGCTGGATGAGGGCCAATAAACTGAACTCAATCCAGACAAGACGGAGGTCCTGTTGCTTGGCGGATCAGGCTTCGGAGAGTGTGAATTGAACTTAGTCCTGAATGGGGTTGCACTCCCTCTTAGGGACAAGGTCCGCAGCCTGGGAGTGCTCCTCGACCCAGAGCTTTCATTGGAAGCTCAGGTGACAGCAGTGGCGAGGAGCACTTTCCTTCAGCTTCGGCTGATCCATCAGCTGCGCCCCTACTTGGGAGTACGACTGCCTGGCGACAGTGACACATGCGCTGGTGACTTCCCGCCTTGACTTCTGTAACATGCTCTACATGGGGCTACCTTTGAGGACGGTCCGGATACTTCAATTGGTTCAAAATAGGGCTGCCAGGCTGCTGGTGGGGACTGGGCGTTATGTTCACATGACTCCAGTTCTCCGTCAGCTTCACTGGCTTCCCATTGAAGTCTGGGCCCAATTCAAGGTGTTGGTGATGACCTATAAAACCCTAAATGGCTTGGGTCCTGGTTACCTGAAGGAGCGCTTACATCCATATACGCCCGCCCGCCCGCCCACCCCTTGAGATCTGCGGGAGAGGCCCTTCTCCGGGAACCCTCTGTGAAAGAAATTAGGAGGGTGGGTACTCGGAGGAGGGCTTTCTCTGCGGTGGCGCCCAATCTATGGAATGCGCTCCCCAGAGAGGCCCGCCTGGCACCATTGTTATTTATTTTTCGGCGCCAGGCGAAGACCTTTTTATTTAAACGTCATTTTAATTGTTAATATTATTTGCTTATTTTATCTGGCCAGGGCGACTTATTTTATATTGTTAATTTGCTGTACATCTGAATGTTTTATATTTTAATTTTATGTTGTGAGCTGCCCCGAGGCTTCGGCAAATGGGGCAGCATAGAAATGTTTTAAATAAATAAATAATAAATACATACATACATAAATATTCCTCAATACGGCACACTCTACAACATGCTTCCCCCTCCAACATGCTTGTGAATAAGAGCAATATTGTTTCCACGGATGTACAAAGACTGAGGCTGTACTGTGACATCCTGGAAAACTGGAAGCAATGCCCCCCGTACAGCCATCAGATCACCTGGGCTCCCTTACACTCCCATTTGACACCTGATGAATTTAATGCACCTGCTGGAGAATGTGATGTCATGATGTCTCTGAAGAGGAACTGAACTTACAAGGCAGTTGGGAGGGAGAAGAAGTCAAGGCTTTTCTGGATAAATATTCAAGGAACAAAGACAGGCTTTGAAAGAGCAGGAAGGGGCCAATTCTCGCTCCCGGGCTGAATTCCAGTGGTGGAACAAAGCTCGATGCCTTCTACAGAATCAGACCATTGAATCATATGGCTCGGCACGGCCTTTGCTGGCCAACAGGGACTAAGCTAAGTAGCGTGATCTCTGAGTTCCGTCCAGAGATGTTAGGGATTGAGACCCCTCACTCAGCCCCTCGCTGCCTTTGTGTGAAACACGTTTTCACTCAGAGCTACATTCAACCTTCCCTACCACTCTTTTTGACCAAATGAAAGGATGGGAGGGGAGCCTCCTTGCCCTAGAAAGGTGTAGCAGCTCAGGTGATCCTCTGAACCTGACCACAACCTCCCAGCCCCCCATGCTCATGGAACAACAAGGTGGTGCCACTCCTGGTGGCTGAAGCTGCCCCATGTTGCCTTCCAACCTGGCAGCAACTAAAGGTGACACCAGAGAAGCCTTAAGAGGGTCTTCTTAATTGGGGAATTCCAAAGGAAGCTGGCTCGAGGAAAAACAGCAGGCAGCCTCATTTTAAGCAATGTTTCCAAAACTTTTTTTTTTTTTTTTTTTTTTTTGCTTTTAAGCCAGCATCTGATACATAGGAACAGCTTGTTACTCTCATCGATTCACTGTTTCCCTCTCCATCTGGACACAATCTCTACTTTCTTTATGAGACCCTCTTGCTGCTTTAACCTTCCTCCTTTTCTTTTTAAGAAGTATTGTTTCAAATAAAGGGGGAAAGGAAATGGGGACAGTGTCCCAGTATGTCCAACATAAGGGTTGCCCTGTAATTCTGCCCTGTAGCTGATCACACCAAAGGAAGGCCGGTTGGGTATAGTCACAAGATCTCCCTGATGCTGTAAAATAGCAACACATTTCCAGGTCTCTTGACCGAAAAATAAGTTCGGATTTGCAATGGCTGCTGCTTAGACCAAACTGTCCTTTGTTAAGAGAGTAGGGTATATGGACTTCAAGGCAAAAGCTGAAATATGAAGATTCTTGTATAGATCAGGCCTAGAAGCAACCATCTACCTGGTCAGCCAACATGAGAAAATCACCTCCTTGTGCACAGGTGGAGAAACCTTTGAAAACGGGAAGAGAGGTTGTATTATTTTCTTCTTGCAAGCCATAAAAGAGTCAGTGACACAGACAAGTATGTCCAGTCGTTTTGTGGACGGAAGAGAAGCAAAACAGGGCCACATTGCTACATTTGCTCGCTCCTTTAAGTTCTTAAGGCTTCTTTCCCTGTGTTCCCTGGGCATTTTTCCAATGACAGGTAGGGCTTTGCTTTCAGTGCAAGACTCAGCATGGGCCGAACCACCTCCCAAATCCTGTGCAATGCCATGCCTACAGGTTGGTATGCAGTGATCTACAAATTCCATTTCACAAGCAGCCACCAGGAGGTTTTTGGTTTTATGGCACAGTACTAATAAGAAACCTGCACTAATCCAAATCTGACATATTGGCATGAAATGGGATCCAGAAATGGAGCATCGCCTTAACTAAAGCCACTGCCGACATCTGGATGTTTCAATGCTGTTTTCCAAACAGATGGAAAGTTAGACAATAGTCTAACTTCTGGAAGAATACATATGAATAAATGGCACATCATTATCCCTGCATGTATTGTGTGTCTTATAAAAGGTTGAAATCTCAATAATTGTGCATGAATAGCCCTTTTAAAACACAAAGACCTCTCAGATCACTCAACTATGTAAAAATTCATTTGCATTTATTTATTAAATATGAAAGGACCAGGGCACTTAAGAAAACAACCCCTTTACAGCTTCTCCATCCTCCTTCACCAAGATTTCTTTTATGTGAGCCCCCAGAGCCCATCGAGCTCACATTCACTGGTGGATATGGGGCCCAGGAGGTCTGTTTTGCAGACCATGCTGCTGGCTTCAGACAGCATGATGAGCTACTCCTGGCTTATATGTCACCAGGGCTTATCATGTTGTGTGAAGGCAGCCAATGAAACTCCTGCTGTTTTCTGTCTTACTCAAACTCCAAAGCAAGCAAGAGAAATCGCTTACCCTCTTGCCAGCCCAGCAACCCCCAGTGGGGAGTTTCTGTATCTCAACAATGGCTGCAGAAGCTGACTGTGGGAAGGAGAAAGAACAACACTGGTATTTAAAACTGTGGCCCAGGCTTGCCCTTCTTACAGAGTAGACCAGTGCATGAGGCTAGTAGCGGACTGGTCAGCTTGAAGAGCATGCCCTTCTCCAGGAAGTTCCCAAAGCTACATACTCACCAATGTGGCCTGCAGCTGGGTTGACCCATATCCAGACACCAAGCCTACCAGGAGAGGCAAGGGGGCTTAGTTACCCACCTGAGACCAAGCCACCCACAGAAGACTTATCATTACGACAGAGGTCCTAGGAAAATGCATCCCCCACCATCCAATTCTTGCAAAGACAGTTAATCCCAGTGGAAACATGAGGCAGGTGAAAGCACGCCTGCTAAGAAAAAAGCACAGCACTGTATCCCAAAAAGGTTCAATTGCACTGCACTGCTGTATAAGGCACAGGAGTAGCTTCCATGGTGGTCTGTGGGTGACTAACAGTTCATTTTCCTGACAGTGTTATACTGAAATTATGTTAATAAAAATGTGTTGCTGCTGTCAAGAGGTATTTGTCCTGCTTTGACAATACATCGAAGAGGGACTTCCAGCTGGCAACATTAACAAAGGGACACTGCAGCCATAAACTCAAAGAGGTATGGGTGCTTGTTATCTTTGGCGGACAGAACAAATTGATTTCTTGGTCAGTTAATACTCCAATATCTCTTTGAAAAAGTTATTTTTGAGCAAGATGAAGAAAAGAGTAACATTTGGATCAATCTTTAGATACAACAAATAGAACATTCCAATCCTCATGTCCCTTTCTGCAGAGTGATGCTACAGTAAGTAATATGAAGATGGACACCAGGTTTCCTCAATACACAACAAGAAAGCCACACAACATGACACTCCAGAAGGTGGGATTGTTACCCACATACCACAACTGGCAAGAACAAAGGCTAAGCAATCAAAATTGGGTAATGTACAATCTTGCATGTTCTTTTAAAACCTCGAGCAGAGAAATGATAATAATCAATAAACACTTTTGCTAGTCTACAACTTCTTCTAACTTTCTGGTGTTCAATTACATTAAAATCAAGGTATATAATGGGCTTGTATTGACCAATCTCTTAGATACTGCTGAATTATCCACTAAAATGCATTATGACATTTCCAAATGCATTCTTCTAACATCCAAAAGTTCCAAAGCCCCAGGACATGATCCACCCACGTTCCCTGGAACGAAATCTACTTGAAATTATTTCCAAAGGGGTAGCCACGTGAGATGGTGAAAAACACGTATATACCAATATTAGCACCATAACAATAAGCTCCCAGGCCAGAACAGGTTTTAGGCCATGGACTATGTTGGGTAGGCTTGCATGCAGGAAAAGGGGCCTAGAATCCTGGGCTAGCCAGTGTGAGATGAGAATGAAAGCGGAAATTCTTTTGAAGAAAAGGTCAGACACATTCCCCTGAAAAAGATTAGACAAAACAGCAAAAGGAGGTTGGCCCGTTGTCCTAAGACCTCTAGAAAGTAACTTAACATAGAAACATAGAAACAGAGCGAGTCAGAAGGGGCCTCCTGGGCCATCTAGTCTGACTTCCGGCACTAGCCGGCTCCTCTCACGACATGCCCACCATATGGACTTCCAGCCTATCCTTGAACACCCGCACCGATGGGGCCTCAGCCACCTCCCGTGGAAGCCCATTCCACACCCTTGGGGTCCCAACTGTCAGGAAGTGCTTCCTGGCATCCAAATGGAACCTTGGCTCCCTGAGCTTTGCTCCGTTGGAGCGTGTCCTGCCTTCCTCTGCAGGGGAGAACAGGTCTCTACCCATCTCCATGTGACACCCCCTCACGTACCTGTGTGTCGCCAACATATCCCCTCTGAGTCTCCTCTTCTCCAGGCTGAAGAGACCCAGTTCCCTCAGTCTCGCCTCATACCCCATCCCCTACAAACTGATCACCAACCTTGTGGCCCTACTCTGCACTGACTAACCTGGCTATAGCCTTTCTGTAATGAGGGGCCCAAAACTAGCACAATACTCCAGTTCAAGACACACCAGAGTCGTATAAAGTGGTAGTAATACCTCTCTCAATCTAGAAGCCACACTTCTGGCCATGCAGCCAAGGGTGGCGCTCGCCCTCTTGACCACCACATCACACTGCTGACTCATGTTAATCCTGCAGTCAACCAGTACCCTGAGGTCCCTTTCAGAAGTGCTGCTCTCCAGCCACTTGTCACCTAACCTGTACTTATGACAGCTATTCCTATGCCCCAAGTGCAATACCTTGCACTTATCCACATTGAATGCCATCCTGTTGTCTCCTGCCCACTTCCCTAGTCTGTCCAGATCCTTTTGGATCTGGAGTGCCTGCTCCTCAGATGTGGCCACTGCTCCAGTTTTAGTGTCATCTGCAAATTTGATCAGCAGACTGTTCACCCCTTCTTCCATGTCATTAATGAAAATATTAAACAGGATCGGCCCCAGGGCAGAGCCCTGGGGGACCCTGCTTGCCACTGGCCGCCATCCCGATGATTCCCCGCTAATGGTTCCCTTCTACTTTTGGTCAGTCAACCATGCCCTAATCCACCGGACAGTGCTTTGGTGTATCCCAAAACTCCTCAGTTTCTCCACCAGGATATCATGGGGCACTTTGTCAATGGCCTTGTTGAAATCCAGGTAAACCACATCCACTGCATCCCCTCCATTTAGCCACCTTGAAACCCTGTCATAGAATTCCACAAGGTTTGTCTGGCAGGACCTGTTTTTGTGGAAGCCGTGTTGTGTGGCTGCCAGCCTCCCTTCCCTATCTAGCATCACTAGATCTCTCTCTATTATGAGCCTTTCCATTCTTTTTCCTACAATGGACGTAAGGCTAACAGCTCTATAATTCCCCATGTCCTTTCTACTACCCTTTTTGAAAATTGGGACCACTGATGCCACCCTCCAGTCCTCTGAACTTCACCCATTCTCCACGAGGTCTCAAAAGTGGAGGCCAGCAGGCGTGAGAGAACCCCTGGCAGCTCTCTAAGTACTCTCAGGTGTAACCCGTCAGGGCCTGGTGCCTTTGTAATGTCCAATGCCCTGAGGAGCCCCTCAACTTCTGGGGGGGGGTGACTCTAATCTGTGCTCCTAAGTCCCCAGTCTCATCTAATCTCCTCTGCGGATCTTCCCTTGCACCGAGGGCAAGTGTAGCCCTGCCTCTCCTGGGGGAGAAGGGTGAACATGTCGCAGCTGCCGCAGCGCACAGCAACACCCGTGACTCCCGCCAAGGCCATCTCCTGATCTGCCATCGGTATCCCTTCCGAGACCTTACCTTGGTCCCCCGCCTTGTCTGTCCTGCAGTTCCTCCCACTCACCCAGTTCTCCCAGACAAAAACCCACTCGCACACACACACAAGGATAAAACAATCTTAAATTTAAATTGGAAGAAAAACAAAGCACAGCACAGCACAGCACAGCACAGCACAGCACAGCACAGCACAGCACAGCACAAACCAAACCAAACCAAACCAAACCAAACCAAACCAAACCAAACCAAACCAAACCAAACCAAACCAAACCAAACCAACAAACCTCTGTGTCCCAGGGAAGGGAGTCTCCGGGCAGCCCGGGCCGCAGACAAGGGACGCCTTCTCAGCCCCTCCTGCCGGTGGCCCCGCCCCCTGCTCCCTCCCGGCCCCTCCCACCTCTCTGGCCCTGCCCCCTTCCTCTCCGCTGCTCCTGGCCCCCTGCGCCCCTGCCCAGCTCCTGCCTTGCCTTCGCCAGTCCCCTGGCCACTCAGCCCTCTCTCCCAGCCTCTGCCTCTGCTGCTCTGCCAAGAGGCCAGAGCCATACACAAGTATGCCATTGGGTGAACACAGTGCAGAAATTAGACTAGGGAATGTACTGAAAGACCCCTCTCAAAGAAGAGGAATGGGGCATGGTGCTGCAAAGAACAGCAGAGAAAATGGCAAGAGATGGGGTGGGGGGAGAAAAAATGGCATTATAGGAGTGCCCAGCCATGGTACTGACTTTTTCGGTACCAGTAGTGTTCACCAGGTAGAATATATTTTTTTACTGATCTTTTTCGGTACCAGTAGTGTTCACCAGGTAGAATATATTTTTTTACTGATTGTGCTCCAGGAACTGACTGGCTGACCACTAAGCAACATCACACCATTCCCAATTATCCCTGGACATTTGGGCAAGTAATGAATGGCTTACCAAACAGAAATTTATTTGGGCTTGCGCTCTCACATTTCAAGTGGACTGCTACAGATTATTGGATCTGTGGGAGACTAAATATTATTTACGGGTCTATCAGTAAAATCAAAGATACTGATCCTATTATGAAAGACACTATAAATATGCCACCGCATCTACCCCTCTCTCTGTCCATGTATCCTTTTCTCTAGCAATAGCTTTATAGACAACATTTATTGCTAACCTAACACAGGCATTCCGCTGTTGCTCCTTCCCTTCCTCAACCCGTCAGACATGGGGGCAAGGAAGAAAAGAAAGCAGATTTGGCTACATGTTCCTCTCACTCCTTTCTTCTTCTTTTTAAAGCCACAATCTGTCTTTCTGTTTCCAAAAATCCAGTGCAGATTTTTAATTTATTATTATATTGATTTTTATTTTTATATACCACCACATTCCCACAGACTTACTTCCCACAGGAAGATTACAAGAGATGAAAAACAACAATAATGCAAATGTAGACTGAAAACAAGCATATTAAAGAAAAAAATAATAATCTGCCAACTAATCTGTGAAGGCCTGTTGGAAGAGATCTTCTTTAACTCCTTCTCAAAGTCTCAGATATCTGACACGTTTCCCCCAGCAGAACATGCCACAAGTCCTCTGGGCAGCCAATATTAATCCTGCAGCAGCAGATTTCAGAAAGTTTTCCCCAAAGGACCTTCGTGGATGAGGAAGAATGTGTGGGCAGAGGTGCTCCTGACGGTTTTTGGACTCAAGCCAAAAGATAATAAAAATGCATTTAAACTATTAATTCTAGGACCTAACAGCATCCTGTAAAGCTGGTTGGTGGGAGATTCAGGACTGATGCAATGTACTCCAGGCAGTGCATAGTTAAACTGTGCAATTTAATTCCATGGTATGCAGGTATAAACAGCAATTTGGATAATTTTAAAGGTAGGTTGGACAAATTGAGGCAGGAGAAACCGATCAGTGCCTGCTAGTGCTCATGGCTGTATGCCATGCTCAGCATCAGAGACAGGACGCTGCGGAGCACAGGTGTGAGGGGGTTGCTTTGCTCCTGCCCCGCTTGTAGGCCTCCGCGAGCAGCTGCTGGACCACAGTGTGACCAGAATGCTGGAGCGATGGAACCTGGGCCTGACCCAACATTCTTACATTACATTCTTCTGTTGATAATTCCATTCATCCTAACACGCCTTTTAGGGGTTTGGACACACTGGAACCATTGTACGGACTTTAGGAAACAAAAGGACTGCCCAATAAATGTTGGAACCAGTTGTTCCAGTAGACAAAGTTATTTTCTGGCTTTGCCCACCAACATCCAGAAGTAGGCTGATCAAACTAACCGCCATCAATGAGCATCTTTCTTCCTTTAACTGGTTAGTTTTAAGTTGGCATTTGGCCTCCTGAAGAGTACTGGCTTCCATATGATGCAACAGACTCTAATTTTCTTACACAAAGCAAAGTATTCCATTTGGGGGTGGGTGGAAGTTGGATGAAGGATACAGTGTGCGATGCAATCAGGAACATATGCATGAGGTTTGTATGCTGCGGATTGTGACCTGGTTCTATTCAGGGAAGGGAAAGAGAAGTTTTCTGTAATCACCAGAGCCTCCTAAAGCTTTTGTCTATCACTGCAGTCCCAATCCGAGTTTGCATCCCTCATCCTCATGCATGGAACTTGCAATGTAGGGAGATCTTCCATTCAAGCCAACTTGGGGATGCAACAGTAACCCCCCCACCCCCCAGTATCAAAGGCGGGTGGAGGATGTCAAGCTTTCACGAGCCTACCACAGAATTACTGAATAGTTCATGCACACACCCAAATACTTTATTCCTACAAGGAGGTGTTGAGGGAAGAACTGTTGCATCTATTCACAGGCTTTAAATTCTTTTCTTTTCAAGGAATCAAATATTAATCAGACTACATATACTAAACTTGAGATGTCTGAATTTGCACAGAATTTATCAAAATTTCAAACGCAAATTGTCTCCTTCCCTGGACAGTTCAGATGCAGCAGATGTCTTTGCTCTTAGTTGCTGCTGCTTATCGCCTTGATTGTATTGCACTGGATTGTATGTTGGGTGTTTTGATTTGCTCTTTTTGTAGTCTGAGTTTTTGTGTCCAATGGTTGGATAGAAATACATATAAACAAACATCATCCATAATGCAGTTCTATGTCTTTACCTTTCTTTATCTTCTTATTTACTCTGAATAATGCATTGCTATCTTGCCTTTAAAGTGTCACATGTGTAAATGCCACTTTGTTTCATTTGAGTCTGAAGGCTAAAATATTCTTTGGAAGGGAAATAATTTTACTGGTCAGAGATCTAAATGCTGACTCACACCCATTAGTTCTTTGATGCATTCACCTGCAAGGGCTTTATGGAAAGACTTCAGCTCTGCAAGAGGGGGAAAAAGAGGTACAATAAAGACATCTTCTTGCTGAGGAAATAGTATTTATTTATTTGTTTATTTAAAGTTTTTATATGCCATCCCATACTAGAGTCTCCGCACAGCTTACAAAAAACAAAACAAGAACGTCTCAACAAACAACACACTGCATCCGACCATTAATGATAAAATTAAAGATAAAACCCATTAAATGTTAAAATATTGGGAAAATAAAAAGGGTTTTGCCTGATGCTGAAAAGAATAAAGCGACGGCTTTATAGTTTTCAGCACACAGGATCTCGTGGTTCACTTTGACTGGAGCCAGGCCCCCTCTCTGGCTGAACAGGAAAACATAAGCAGCATTCACCATGCAACACCATAGGTGCCCCAAGCTCCCTGCCCGTGCGCCCTGAAGCCACGACCGGTATTGCAGGGGGCATCTTAATCTTCTGAAATCAAATTCGCAAGTTAAAAAGAGGCACATACACGCATTTCTGTCCTTTGACATCCCTTTTGCAATTGCACAATGAAGCGTGGACCTGCAAAGGACTGAACAGGAACGGCTCAGCTTGCATATCCAGCCGCAGATCTTCTCAGGAAGTCACCTTAACAGTAAACCTTGTGACATGGTTGCTTTAAGAAGCAGATTCCAGGGAAGCTTTGATTGCCTTATCTCTGTCCCCACTGTCAATTTTAGGTCATAGGATCTTTTTTATGTTTCTGGAACTATAAAGTACCCTTTATGCAGATAGCACCACGTAGATACAAACACCCCCCCCATGTGACCCCGTGTAATGTAAAGTGGGAGCCTGCAATTCTGCCCAGCAGAGAAACACTGTTCTGGCGTGTGGCATTTTAACACACTATGCTGGAGAGGAGTGAAATGTGTGCCACTGTGAACACACGTACTGTTCCACTCCAAAACAGCCAGGTGTTGTTGGGACGGAAATGTTATGCATTTCTGTATTTAATCCACCCAGTACTGATCTCTAGGCATATTACAACCAGTCTTAACTCCCAATGATTGTGTCTCCTTCCCTACGTGCCTGCTCGCCCCTTAAGATCTGGGGCAGAAGCCCTTCTCTGGGTGACCTCCCTGAAGGAGATTAGGAGGCTGACTACCTGGAGAAGGGACTTGTCTGTGGTGGCACCCCGATTGTGGAACTCGCCTCCCAGAGAGGTTTGCCTGGTGCCATCACTATTCTTTTCGGCACCAGGCCAACCCCTTTTTATTTTTTCAATATTTTAAGACCTGACTGTTTTAACTGGGGTTTTATTATTAGTTAAATTTTAGGACACTGTGATTTATTTATTTATTGGCATTTTGTATTGTTACACCACCTCAAGACTTGGTAATGGGACGGTCTACAAAAGTTTTAAATACATAAATATTCTTCCTCAGGACTAAGTTTGAGGGATCCCAGGAGATACCTGCTTCTTGAAAATGTTAAATGAGAAAAGCTACCAGAGTTTCCGGGGAGATAATTTCCACAGCATGTGTATGTGTGGGAGGGAGGGGGAATATGTCTGTGAGAGGAGGAAAAGGAGAGAAAGAGAAATGTGAGAGTTTGCTTTAGGACTCTTTGAGGTTCAGTTCCCCTCTCTATGGATTTGATGTAACTACTGCATACCTCAGGCTATGATCTCTTGGTTCATGCGCTACGCATGCAAAAGCACCACACATGTCTTCCTTTCATCCAAAGGAAACTGCACCCAAATGGACTTTTATTTGAAATTGCATGCCACAGTGGACAACTGAAGTATGTGTGACAGATCAAAAGAAGTCAGAATTTGTCAGCAGATTTTCTTTGCACAATTTTCTTGGATTTTTTCTTTTTCTTACACCTTTAAGGGAGAAAAAAGCAATTTTTCTTGAAATATTCTCCACCACTGTTTAATTAGTGTGGGTGTGTGTGTGTGGGCCACTGTATTCCCCCCACAGTGCTTTGGAATAATATTAGGTCTGGAGTATTGCAGGGATTACGAAATGGTGGCCAGACTGCTAACAAACAACTTGCAGCAGCAGAACAAAAATAAATAAAATAAAATAAAGCAAAAGCAAAAGCAGGAGGGCACTGGGGTGGGGGTGGGGAAGCAGTGCTACAGCCACTGCTAATGGTCAGCCCCCAAGACTCTGTTTACGTGCTTTTTCTCCTCTTGGAGAAATTTGCTGAAATGTTTCCCTCAATTTCTCTTTCCATGCACTAGGTAGAAAATAGGTAGAAGAATGTTGGAAGCCATTTATGCACAGCTCCATCAGCCATGCTGTTTAAAAGTTGTTTGAGTGTGTGGAATGTTCTTAGGGAAGGACCTACGCTCAGGGGTAGAACTTGCGGTTTGAATGCAGATGGCTCCGGAGCTGATCCTTGAAACTTCCAGGTAGGGTTAGGAAGCCCTGGAGACCAGGGCCAATCAGCATGAAAAATGCTGAGCTGCATGGACCAATGGTTTGCCTCAATACAGGGCAACCGTTTATGTTCCTAAAAATTTCCCCATGCATCTCCCAGGCCAGAAATACTACCTGAAATTCTGAATCCACAAGGGCCAGCCATTTCTGTCTTTCAGCCAAACCTGGCTGTGTTTACCATTTTGCAATTTATTAATGGCCGGCAACAGATCTAAGTACCAGGCAGATCGAATGTCTGGAGTAAAATGAGCGCTGAGTGGATGGGTAAAGCATTTTCTGCCTTTTACTCAATTTGCAGGACTCCAGCCTGGCTCAGAGCTGTGCAGAAGCTTTGTAAAGAAAAGACAGTTTTGCTTGTCAAACACAATAAAGAAAATCAGTGTGCTATCAATAGGATGGGAAAGGACTCATGTTCTAAAACTGCACTGAGGATCCCAAAAGCTGTAATTTGCAAAACAAAGCCATCCCTCTTGAATGTGGGAAATAAGCAGCTCTCAAAATAATAATATGCTCTCCCTATTAGATTCCTTTTAATGCTTCTCTCAGCCCTATCTTGATACTTGGTAAATAAATGAGTTTAAACAAACTGCTTTTGGGGGGCTGAAATGATCTATTCTGTTCTTTGAAGCAAGCGAAAGCCTGTGCATGGATCCCCCATCCCCTGCCCTCCAATATCAAATATCAACAGCTTGGGCTCTGTGATAATGAGTGGACTGCAGCAAATACAGTGTAGCTAGCTGACTGTTTGTTTGCCTGCTGTGGTTCTGACCCACTTACCATCATACCGTGTCTTAGGCATGTGGCGGGAACAAAAAGAAAAATCAACGCTGCCTCCAGCAGAGCAGCAGAAGTGAAGACTCTCCCCCCTCCCCCGCCACCCACATGCACATAATGCTATGAGTGGTTCTTCCTCCAAGGTATTCTAGGGCAAATGGCCCTTGATACCACAAGGGACTCTGCCACTTTATAACAGTGCCAAAATACAGCTGGAAACACCCACAGCCACAGAGGCATTGGTTGTGTGCTGATTCTTAGAAATATTAAGTGTCTCATACCAAAAGAAGAAAAGGAGGGGTGGGGGGGAATGTACTTTGTGGCTGCTTTCCCTTGCCTGAACTAGGAATATGCCTCCAGAAAGTCCATCTTGCTCTTTTGACACACCTGTATCTTCTTCATGGTGTTATTGACCTGGGTAAAGAAATGTGGGCAGAACACACCACCCACTCGCAGCTGAGCCTGCTTTCTAGCATTTCTGCTTCTTCTTGGTTCTCCCTCTTCCTGCCAGATGCCACCTATCGCATTCCAGAAACTGAGGGCTCCTGGAGTCTGGCTGCAGAGGACACCCACAATGCTCGAGGAGATTGCTATGGCAAAGGTGGTCTTCAGGGTTACTTTCACACAGAAGATGCTCCCTTTCCCTTTCTTCACAGTTCCATCCCTTAAGAGGGCCAATTTCTGACGCAGCTTGGCATACAAGGACCAGCAGAACTGGAACATACCAAACTCCCTGAATTCCACTTGCTCCAATTCAAGTCTGCATCATCACATGGGCTTCCTTGTTTTTTAATTTGAAAAACCATGTGTATTATCATGTGTATTTTCCCCAAAACAAACATACTTATCCCATGACTTTTAAAACATAACTGTGCAAGTTTTTGTAATGTACCCATTTTTGAAATGTGTTTTTCTGGCCCACAAATCTCACACTGCAAAGACAGAAATCTATAGTCTCAGTTTAGAATTTCCCCATGTTTAATCCAGAAGATCTGAACTGGATAAAATCCAGACTGAAACCAACATCTCATTCACCCCGAGACAGAATGACGGGCTTTTAAGCAGGTGGCAAAGATGGAGAATACTGAGAATTGACCAATGCTCATACAAGGATTTCTTTTGTTCCCTTACACACTAATTCCTCATTTTTAAACACTATCCTGTAAGCATTACTGAGTTCTGCAATGATCAGCCTGGTCAGTCTATCGCCATGCTGCAATGCTGCACATGTCATGTTCTCTGTTATGAAGTGAACTGAGAAACCAAACCCATGCTCCAGATCTGACGTCGGACTGCAGGGCTATTGCAGAACTGGGTGCCCAACGCCTTGAGAAAGGCTGGCATGCACTTTCTCAAGGTGTCTGCGCATGTTTGCAGGTGTCAGAATCCCGAAATCTCAATTTGAGAAGAAGGAATAAAACTCGGGTTCATGGGGAAGAACAAGCATCCAGACCATCTGAGGCTTTATTGTATTTACCCCAAGGTTCCCGCGGTACTCACGATAATGCAGACTGCATTACCGGGCAGGCAGAGGTGAACTCTGCTGCAAAGCTTCAATACCATTACAGGGCATTTATAGGTACACAGGTACAGGGCAATTGATGACAGAATGCAGAGATTACAATGAGATTCTGAGATCATCACAGATACAGATAAAGAAATGTCAATCACACTGTAACAATGAGATTACAATATTTCTAATTGCCTGTATTGACACTTTAGTTCAGTAGCTTGAACCCATCTCCAGGTCTGCTCAGACATGCAAATTCAAGCTACTGAAACTATGCATGAACTCAAGACTCTTATCTATAATCTAGACATGCTGAATTGGCCAGGGCACATGGAGCCTCTGGGCTATCAAAAGATACTTCCTTGTAAACTGAATTCCAACAATGACTATTTAATCATTGTGAAGGTATACAATGTAAATTTGGACTGAATGGTCTGTGTACTGTAGCTTACAGCTAAAGGTGAGAGAAAGGAGCAGGGGATGAATGCCATTTTAAACAATGACAGGCTTGGTTTTGAGAAGGAAGACAGGACTTGATCCCACAATGCAAAGGCACACAGGAGTAATGCTTTTCAGACAGGATTTATCCAAATTTTCCCAACACAGGTAGGTGGGCGCGTGGTCAGAAATAGGTTAAGGAAAAAGTCTGTGAACATGGCTGGGAAGAAACTCTGACCCAAGAACAGACAGGCAAGAGAAGACAGACTGACAGACAATATTCTGCATAATCACATCTTTAAAGCAGCAGAAAACAACCAATAACACTTGGCTCAGAATCTGAGAAGAGGATCCAGTTTTAAGATTTTAGGCCCCTGAGCTGAATGAACAATTACTTTTGAAATTGTTTTAAATTAAAGCATAAAGGTCATAGGATGGAAAAAACCTCAAAAGAGAGATAGCTGAAGAGAACATTAATAGCAGAATTGCTATTACTCTTTATGTAAATTAAAAATAATCACTTTGCGACTGACCTTTTCAACATGGCCTGAGGGAGAAGGGACTGCATTATTAGCTCAGACATTTACCAAAAAGCAGAAATAAGAGGGGGAAAATAAAAGATTACTGCTTTCAATACACTTAGTTTTTCTGTGAAAAGTCTATCAAAACATCAGAACTGTACATGAGGGAAGGAGGGTTTGTGGAAAGAAACTGCAAATATGAGCAGGGCAGTCTCTCTCATGCGAACACCCTTATTATGTAAACTGCATATTACCCATACCATAACAATATGTCTCAAGTTTAGGCAAGATTTCAATTTTCTTTAATTAAAAATTAATACATTTTATTTTATTTTATTTTATTTTATTTTATTTTATTTTATTTTAAAAGCCCTCCAAAACAAGGGTAGATGGAAGTGATTCTAAAAAACTTTCTACACCAACTTGCCTGCCAAGTCGCCCAGATATGCTGGCTTAACACAGACTGGTTGCCTGCAAAGATTCTGGAACATACTGTTGAGAGTTTGCTATTTAATTGCTGCAAATGAGCCTGGGGTTTAGACAAAGGAGTGTTAATGGGTGGAAATTACTGCTTAATATGCCTTAATGGTCAGTGGCCAAGCTGTGTTCTTCTCCTAGGAAAATTACAGGTTAATGGTCCAAAATTGCCCAGGGAATGCCTCTTCCTGGCAGCCAGTGCCTAGTAAATTTTATGTATTTATTTAAAAGTTTTCTGTACTATTATGATAAACTATTTAAGGAAATTAAGAGTGACTTGGAAAAATGGGCTAATTTGCAATTATCTTTGTTGGGAAGAATAGCAATAGTTAAAATGAATATATTACCAAAGCTTTTGTTTCTATTCCAAATGATTCCCATAAAAATTGATAAAAAATTCTTTGACGATTTAAATACCTAAATCTCGAGATTTATATGGAAAAAGAAGAAATGAAGGATTAAATTAAAAATGCTTTAGGAGGCTAAAGGGAATGGGGGTTTTGGTCTTCCCGACTGGATGTTGTATTATCAAGCCTCTGTTTTAACATGGTTAAAAGAATAGATAACTTTAAGAAATAAGAGAACTTGTATCTTGAAGGGCATGATTTGCAAATGGGTTGGCACGCTTATATGTGGTATGAAAAGTGGAAGGTACATGGTTGTTTCTTAAATCATTATATTAGGAAAACATTAATGTTGGTGTGGGAAAAGTTAAAGACAAAACTGTATACTAAATTACCAAGATGGCTTTAGCCTATGGTAGCTCTCGTATATCCAAATGCATTGAATTTTGATACAATCGTGAGATATGATGATATTTTGGATAATGATGGAGGATTAAAATTGAATCAAGAAATACAAGAACAAGGAATTAATATTTCGTGGTGGCACAAGGTTCAAATGCAATCGAAATATGCTAAAGACTATAGAATGTGGGGCTTTTATAAGGAGTCAACAGCATTTGATCACGTGATTCTTAAATCAGATGAGAAAATGATTAAAAGATTGTATAAATTCCTATTGGATAGGAGAATGGAAGGTGAACAGGTTAAGGGAACCATGATAACATGGGCACAAAACTTTGGATATAATATTGAGTTAGAGAAATGGCAAAAGCTGTGGGAAAAAATATTAAAGTAACATTAGCAACCTCATACAAAGAAAACCTATATAAAATGTTTTATAGATGGTATTTGTCACCCAATAGGTTAGCTAAGATGTTTCCAAACATGCCAAATGGATGTTGGAAATGTAAACACAAATCGGGTACTTTTTATCATATGTGGTGGACCTGTGATAAGACAAAAAAGTACTGGATTAAAATACACAAATGGCTTGAGGAAATGTTACAAAAACCTCTAACATTTAAACCTGAAGTTTTCTTATTAGGCATTGTACCTGATGATGTTGGTAAACAAGCAATGTATTTGACTCTACATGTAACCACTGTGGCGAGGATGCATTTGCCCAACATTGGAAGAGTGAAGCGCCACCTACTGATGAACTGATTCTAAAAAAAGATCTTGGACTGGGCGGAAATGGACAGATTGACTTTGTCTCTGAGGGAGAAAGAAGATACAGTCTTCTATCAAACCTGGGACTCTTTTTATCATTGGCTAGAGAAACGGGACTATGCATAGACTTAAACATGTTTATAGTTTAACATAAAAAGAAAAAATGTGGGGGGCTGACCCAGTGGGTCTGATGTTTTCAACGATTGATGCTTCTTAGTTTCTTTTTCTTAGGTATATTAAGAATAAAACTTATTAAAAAAAATAAAAGTTTTCTGTACTGTCCCTTATGGAAGTCTGGCAGGGGAGAGGGTCCTGGAATGCAGAGAGAGGCTAGGGAAAAAATGCAACCTCAAGGTGTAATGTAAAAGAAACCTGATTTTGAGAGAGGATCTGAGAGGGGAGAGACAAAGACTCAAGCTATTGTTCGAACGCCTCTGTTTGCTTCTGTCATGGGAAAGTGCTGCCATCTCCAATCCGGTGGCTTCTGATGGGTTACACTACAGCTCCAATGATTCCCATCCATCCACTCTGTCTTGGGATGACAGGAGCTGTAGCCCAAAATATCTGAAGGGCACCAGGCTAGAAAGGAAAGAAACCTGCATGCTGTTGCCTTCACCTGTGCTGAACGTCTGTATTTGAAAATAAATCCGCTAGTGCCAAACACTGGGGGTCCCTAATGTCCATCCTTTCCAGTACAAAGACAAAGCAAGGTGTGGCCTAACTGCCTGGAGAAGCAGCGAGCATGTAAACTATTCCGGGGAACATACTGAGTTGGCATGAAGCTCCCTCAGCCTTTTCAGTGCTCCTAAGCACACACCTTCAGCAGCTTCTCACACAGCAGATGTGTACGCTTTCCTCACACAAACGATCCCACTGAGAGTACTGAGTGCAGTTCTGAACACCACATCTAAAAAGGGTTCTGTACAGTTGGAAGAAGTTCAGAAAACTGCAACTAAAATTATTGGGGGGGCTGAAGAATTATCCTGGGAGGAAAGGGTATCACTGGGATTGCTTGCCTTAGGGAAAAAAGTCAACTGACAAAAAATATGATACAGGTGTGCCACTCTATCATTTTTTCTTAAGGATAGGCCGGGCATGCACATGGTGGGCTTGTCGTGAGCAGAGCCGGCTGGAGCCAGGGGTCAGACTAGATGGCCTGGGAGACCCCTTCTGACTCGCTCTGTTTCTATGTTTCAGTTAGGCATGCTGTGGGGAAAGAGGAGAGGGAGACCTTTTTCTCACTCCTACTACTTACTAGAACACCAAGGGGTCATTACACGAAGTCAACAGGTGGGGTATTTAGAACAGATAAAAGGAAGGACTCCATATAGTTAAGACTTAAACTATGGAGTTCACTCCCACGAGGTGTGGTCACAGTCACAACTTTGGATGGGATTAAACTGGACAACCCACAACTGGACAAACGTATGGAGCATAAGGCTATCCATGGTACGAGTCCTGATGGCCATAAGGTGCCTCCAGTATCAGAGGCAGTATGACTATGCGCAGCAGTTGCTTGGGGGCAGGGTCTGGCGCTCAGGTCCTGCTTCCGGTTTCCCATGGGCAGCTATTTAGCCCTAGGTGAAGAGCCATGCTGCACGAAATGGACAGGCTGCCATTCATGGAGGTTTGGTCACACACAACTGAGCTTCCCATCAAGGAAATCCAGACAGAATAACACCCAGCATAGCGTGCTCTCAAAAGATTGGACTTGCATTCCCAGGAATCATCATCCACAAATACATTCCATCAGAATTACTGAAATCCAAGCAAGCGAATGCTCGGGAAGAGGCATTTAGGAGAACATAAGACGCTGTTCTTTGTGTCTATCTAGCTGAAGAGTGTCTGAATGTACCGGAAGTGGCTCCCCAGTGCTCTGGCAGGTTTTTGCTATAACTAGGTCCTTCCTCCTTTCAGACATATATATATGCCCAGCCGCCCCTTGAGATCGGCGGGGGAGGCCCTTCTCCGGGAACCCTCCATGAAAGAAATTAGGAGGGTGGGTACTCGGAGGAGGGCTTTCTCTGCGGTGGCGCCTAAGTTATGGAACGCGCTCCCCAGAGAGGTCCGCCTGGCGCCGTCGTTATTTGTTTTTCGGCGCCAGGCGAAGACCTTTTTATTCAAGCGGCATTTAACTGTTAACATTATTGGTTTTATCTGGCCAGGGCGGCTTATTTTATACTGTACTGTTGTATTTTAATTTTATATTTATATTTTAATTTATATTATAATTATTTTAATTTGTTGATGTGAGCTGCCCCGAGGCTTCGGCGAATGGGGCGGCATAAAAATGTTTTAATAAATAAAATAAAATAAAATAAACCAGGGCGTAGCATGGGACATGGAGGGCTTTTCCTTCCAGGGCTGTAGAAAAAAAGTCTTTTTTTTTTCTCTGAGATGGCAGCGTGGCTTGCTTGGTTCCTGGAAGGGTGCAGCTCAGAAACAGGTAATTAAGAGGAAAAAAAGCTTTTACACTTCTCCACAGAAGCTAGTTGTAGACAGTAGCAGAGATCCACATGAGTTTGGAGAGAAACCTCAAGATGTAATAGTCTGTCCTTTCTTTAGCACAGTCTCAAGAAGAAAATGCGGGTTGCTGAAATCAATCCAATCAATGAAAAAATGCACAAAAAATAAATCCTTTGTTGAACTGGTGTTGCATGAACCTGTTGCTTGCCTAGGCTAAAAACAAAGGTGCTTTCTGCTGGACAATCAGAACAGTTTTACAGTTTATTACAGGGATGTTACTCTCCCACACAGATGCAAATGCACCAACCCATTGTTAGCACAAACAAACCTGAAAATACAGACTGCTAGCATTTTTTTATGCTATCCACACACATTTTTTACAAATGAGAACAGCAGAGGTACAATCTCACCCTCACAAGAATAGACAGTATCTAATGCACACATGTTGCGGGAAACAGCATGCCCTGTTAGCTTAGGAGCTTTAGGGGACAGTTTGCAGGACAGATAGAACCCACGGCTTGCCACGTTGCTCCCCCACCTTTCCTCTTAGCAGCACTACCATTTTTGAGCTTGGGAAGGGGCCACTTCCACAGGGACGTGTGTGGGGAAAAGTGAGACTCTGCACTTGCAGCCGCAGCAAGGCCCTGAAGGCCCTGAGTGGAAACCCCATCCAAACTTGTAGCTT
>NW_025336599.1:1670344-1719803 GCF_004798865.1 Varanus komodoensis
TGATAGGTATCTCTATTATGTCAGGATCCTGGGGAGTCAGGTACAACGAAAAAGAACTCTCCGCATGCCTGGAATATTTTTCTCTTCCGATGGAAAGGAAAGAGTGATCATAACATAAAATAAGACAAGGAACTGCATCCAACCACAGTAATAAAACCCAGACTAAAACCAATTAAACATTAAAATGATGGGAAAATAAAAAGGGTCTTGCCTGATGCCGAAAAGGATAAAGCAATGGATTTATTTATGTTTAGCGTCAACTCCACAAACTGAAAACAATAGCACGACCACTGCCTGGGGCCGCTGAGCCTCCAACCAAGGTTTAAGCCATATTTTCAGGAAAATCCCAGGGTTGCGGTAGACTTTGTGTGGAGGTGGTACAGCTGTACGTTTGAATGGTTCAAAAGCGATGCTAAGTTAGGAAACACAAACCATGCCGCATAATTACAGAAAACATTGTCATTTCAAAGTCATGTTCCTCACCGTTTTGTAATTAAGGAACAAGTCTTATCCCACTGACTCTGTTCCATGTGGGTTTCTGATGGTGATGAGGCAACACTATTAAAATTTATATGATTCTTATACAAATGAGATGCTTGGTGTGAACAGTACGTGAGTCTGTGTCCTTGGCTTTAATGAATTTGTCCTGTTATTAAGTAATTAGCACATTACTAATTAAACACACAATGCTGGAGTAGTAGGCCATGTACAGCTATTACCAACTAACTGGGAGCTCATCTCATTAACGCAAGGGAAAAGGTGCATCTAGCACATAAGGTAACTGTAGAGCTGAAGCACTTCTGGACTTTCCCGTAATATATCACAGGCTTTTAAAAGCCATTTTAACAAGCCCCTGCCAAAGCCATCTACAGACTGCTCTGCAGACACACTAATTAGCATCACAATTAAAGCAGGATTTCTGCACCGCCCTTCCTTGAACTCTGTTGTTTTAATGGGGTTAAATCCCCCTCCCTCTCTCCCTCTGTGTGTGTGTGTGTGTGTGTGTGTGTGTGTACGTGTGCACATGCACACAAGCCTCAGACTATTTCAATTGAAAGATTAGAATTCAAATGTTTCTAGGATCTGTAATTCATTTGTGTTATGTTTTATATTATTTTATCTATGTAAGCCGTCCTGAGGCCTTCGCAACAGGATGGCATATAAATATTCTAAATAAAGAAAGAAAGAATGTAGAGATCAAGAGGTTTTGTTCAGGCAGAAAGCAGATTCTGAGGTTCAACAGAAAGTTGGAGGAAGAGAAGAAAATGTTTTAAACACGGGATGTTCTTAAGCTTGCGGAAATGAACAGGAAATAGCATACCTGGTTAGCTGGATTTGAAGAAGAAAGGATAGCAATAATGATTCGATTTCCTATCAATAACAACAACACATAAATAAAAGGTGAGATGGAAATGCAGAGTAAGATAGAGAAGAGGAGGAGATGAAGGAGGAAGGAAAGCTGGATGGACACCAGCCAACTAGCCCAAACTCAGAGGAAACTCAGCGGAAAGAATCACAGCTGCTGGAACAAGAGAACTGATTAAGAGAGCTGGCCCAACCACACTAATAATATCCCTCAGGTGTGAATAAAATAAGGGCACAGTCTAGTCAGGCTTTCTGGATGTGTCCAAATCCAGATCCCTTATTACCCTCATCTGTTTATTTTTGTTGTGTGCTAACAGATCCATGCATTTGCCTATTAACTTTTTCCCCAGGCAGTTTAAATAGTGTGGCTTCTGTTGTGGGAGGCATTTCTGTAAAGGTTGGTGGGTGGCTTTTGGGGCGCACTACAAATGCCCAGTCTGTTAGGACCTAGAAAGGCACTTTAGCATGAAAAGCAAAAGATACCTGTTAAAGTAAAATGGGGCTGCATGTGGGCCTGCGTGCCAGTAAGTTCAGGAAGGTGTAAAGAAGAATCTCTTTAAATCAGCATGCAGATAGGAGAGTCAGACAAGCTGGGGAAGAGAGACGTTGGAAGCTGGAGCGGCTAGGAAGGTGATCCTGGGAAACCGTCCCTTTCCTAGTGACTTAACACATACAGAGCCAGTCCTATCTCTAACATCAGGAATATCCAGTGTCCACCTCAATGGAAGCAGATAAAGTTTCCAGGCAGTTTCGATGGAGGAAGTCAGAGGAAACAGACGATTTCCGCCTGATGGCAATGGGAAAGGTCATGGAAAGGGAAGGATTAAAACAGGTGGGGACAAACAATTTTGCCTGGCTTGCTCTGCTCACAGAACAGGGTGCTGTCATTCTGTAACACATTGGCTATTCATAGTTCTCACATCTTTCCCAAGTTCTTGTTATAAAGGGCCAACATTTCCATTTCCTATCAAGTCCCACCCGAGGCTTGCGAATGTCTGCAGGTTACCTTGGAAACCAGAAAAGGCAATGCTTTTAAGAGGGTTCCAGGTGGAGTTTCAAACACTTGAAAGTACAAGAGGTGAAAGAATTGGACTAGAACTTTGAAGGGCAAGTTGCTGCTGCTATTTGCATTTCACTTGCCAGGAGCAGCTTTCAAATGCAGGGTCAACTTGTGCATGGGCTAATTGGGGCATTTGCCCCAACGACTGTACCAGAACTAAGAAGTCCTCTACCAGGAGACTCTCAGTTCCAAAACAGCCTCCAAACCTACCAGAGCTGGAAAAATAAAAATAAAGTGAAGGCACAAAATAGTCTCCTTCTAACTGTCCTTTACACTTTTGACTGAGTTTTAATACTTGCGGTAAACTACCATTGTCATCTAGATTTCATGGGAAATGTGTGAGGGGCAGGAAGATAGGATGCTTTGGGCTAATTTGCTTAGAATGCATTTCCGACAGTGCAGTAGCATCTGAGTGTATGAATGCAAACAGTTTAAAAACAATCTGAAAGCTGTGGATTCTAAGCCAGGTTTCTGGAATCCAGGAGTGGTGCAGTGGCTACGTTTCCACCAGAGGAATCTTAATCGTTACTGAAAGGCAGTAGTCCTAGATCAGGAACCATCTCTCTGCCTAACCTACCACAAGGGCTCCTTGCAAAACTCCTCGCAGGAAAAGCAGGATGGAAAGATAGTGCTTTAATAAACAACACGTTTCGTATACAACTTCGTCGCAGCATGTTGGCACTGGGGGACAGCTTCATAGCAGTTATAATCAGAAGAGTTTTGTTGCATGGGGGCCTGGGGCAACAGTGGCACCTGTAAAACATTTCACTCTGTTTCAAGGAAGATCTGCATGAGGAAGCATTTGTCCTCAAAAGAAGGGCATCCCTACTGCGGTGCCCAGCTGGCCCTGCTGGTCCACACAAACCACTCCATGGGGCCTCTTAAAATGGGGCCAGAACAGATTTGTTAGGATGGTTCATGTGGCACCCCCCATCGCCAGTGGGAAAGCCTGGAGGGCCCACCAGAAGCTCACACCATTTTCTTGAAAGGCATCCAAGAGATGGTCCTGAGGGTGGCCCAGGTCGCACGAGCAGCTTGGATTCCGGCAAATGCCAATGGCGATTTGGACCATTCAAGCCAGGTGAGGAGTCACCTTGGCAGAACATGTCCAAACCCTCAGTGGCCGTCATTGTGTAAATAATAAAACTTTTGAAAGGACTATACCTTAGAAGCTAGGCTAGAAATCGTTTTAACCATTTGATAAACGATTTAGGCTTGCAGTTTTATGCAAGCTTGGACAGAAAAAATATCCCATAATTCCTAGTATGCCCAATGAGCAGCATGTCTAAATTTGGGCCCTCTGTGTCCTTCGCCCAGTAAGTGCTGCCAGTTAATTGTACAATGGTGCTGCAGACTAAAAATTTGCCTAATAGTTGGCATGGCTCTGGCAAGCTCTTGCTTCCATTTGGTTTCCACTAAGAATGCTTGCAATCACTCCGCTTTGTTTCACTGGAATGCTCCGTATCCAAAAGCAGCAATAGTCAGATAGATTTCCATTCCTTTTCTTTTCTCTTTCCTTCTATTATTATTATTACAATCATCATCACTGACTGATTAGTAAAAAGGTAGAAGCAGTGAAAGGAGGAGGAGGAGGAAGAGGACAAGGATGTGGTATTTCATTGATGGAAAATAAGAAGACATGAGAAATGCAAAAAAGTGAGGCAAAGCAAAACGAGCACTGAACCTAAGACTAAAGTAGGAGAGAGGAAAGGAAGGACTTAGGAGGAAAGAACAAGTATACCTTTGCTATTATCTAATAGGAGTAATAACAATGCTGTGAACGAGCACAATAAAGTATTGACAAAAAAACTATCAGAATTGATGCATTTGATAAGTGAGAAATAACTTACTCCTGAACTCCCTCATTACTTCTTCAATCACACTTACGATTATACTTTAAGGATCAACTCCATTTGTGAAATCTAACAAAAGTTCAGACTATTACTAGCAGCATCGCTAACCATTATGTTCAGTGCCGCCATGCTATGGAGAGGGCAAACGCACTTTAGCTTTAGTCACAAGGAGAGGAGGATCCTGAAGCGGCATCAAATGCTGAGAGGGAAAATCAATAGCTTTATCCCTGCAATTTGTCCAATCTGCTATCCTAACTGGTGGAATTGAATTCCATAATTTATCTCTATGTGGTAAGAAGGAGCCCTCCCTGTTATCTAGCAGACTTTATCACCACTCAGCTTCATGGACAGCCCTTTTAGGTTCTAGTATTAGCTGACCTGGAGAAAACTGTCCACCTGTCCACTTCCTTCACAGCACGCATAATTCTGCACACCTCTACACGTCTCCCCATAGCTGATTTCAGTACAACACTGAGTGAGAGTTGCCACTCACATTCTGAACTGGAAGGGAAAATAGTATTTCCCTAAAGCGCATGATAAAGGATTTGGACTCTCACAGAGGAATACTTTGCTTTTTGCTCAAGGTCTTTTGGTGCGCAAGTACAGAGGCACAGCAGCTCCATCAGACGGAGTGCCTAACACAAGCTGTGATTCTGCACACTCCTTGCCACCCCCTTCCATCGGCCACATAATGCCAACCACAAGGAAACAACCACACCCATGACGCAGAGGACACCATGCCTGGATTCGAACCTGGGTGCCCCAAGCCTATTCTAAATGTATGGAATGGGGGAAAATAGTTTCACAAAAGTTCCTGTATACATTATTTATCTAGTTTATATTTAATTAAAGGGTCTGGTGACAATTCCCCAGTTTTTGCATTCACAGAAAAACAGAATTTATGTGGATAATAGTATGTTAATATTTATGAAGTGCAGGTTTATTATAGATAGGGTAAGATCACTAATTGGCACTAGGACAACACATTATAATTCCAAAGTAGATAAATTATTAATCACAGTGGCATCTTTTCACTTAAATTCAGAAATTCCATTTGGATAGAAGTGGCTTCATATACTTTGCTATCTATTACCTGCTTTATATCGGGATAACAAATGCGTGCTTACATTAAACTGGAAAGTCTTCCCTCATGGAGCATGTGTCATTCATCTCTTAAGCTGGCACAATGAATGCCTATTTTCTGCAGCAATAATCGAAGCGGCACCATGGATTGGTTAGCGACATGCTGTCTGGGTGGCCATTACAATAAAAAGCCATTATTGAAGAGCTCCAAGGTCCATTGTTTGAAGTTGGCTTGTTTCAAACAAACCATCATGCAGATCCATTACAATTTCTCAACAGTCTGGTCAAAACAACAACTGCTGTTAATCCAAAACAGAGCAATAAGCTTCTCCTTGCAACCACGCAAGAGGAGAAGTGGGAGGGAAGAGTGCTACGCCTAACACTCACCGTGGCTTCTTCCCTTCAAAATAAATCATGGTCCACAAGTCGTCTCTTAGTCTTCACACTGCGTGTTTCTGGTCAATCTGGTGCTAACTAGAAAGGGTTGCTAGAGCGGTCACCTTGTGCTGGCTGCCCCCAACCTTCTGAACCCAGCAAGGTACGGAGATCCAGTCAAGCCTAAGGGCAGCATTACAGGCAGCTGATTCGGCTGGCCGCACCTTTTCCCCTGCTTGGGAATGGAACTGAGGCACCAGCTGGACTCTGCACAGGACACCCGTGCCCTGTCATCCTCTCCCAGCCTTCCCCAAAATGGACAGTGAGGAAGAAGGGGCAGCCCCGGCTGCGTGGGTGCAAGGGAAGCCCCGCAAAGGTGGAGTCCTGACTGAGACCCGGCTGGAGGGCTTTGGAGGTCACGGCGGGGATTCCAACTGTTCCCTTTGGTGGCCAGGGTGGATTTCTACAGGCCAGAGGATTCTACCTTAAGGCAGTGGTCTCAGTGTCATCACAAACATGCTGGAGAATATGCAAGTGTCAGTTATGCAGAAGATGGGAAGTTCTTCATTGCAGCTCAGAATAGCTGTGTAACTATCCCAGGTCTGTCAACCCCTACTAGATGTGACTCTGGGGATAAGACAGACTGGATCTGGGTGCAACCCAGTTTTTTACCGCTGAGCTCCTGTATGGAGCAGTCAAGTAACCAGGGCTCACAGGAACCATGGCGAGAAAACTAGAAACACACCAAGCACAGACTTTGCTACTGGCTGCATTGTGCAATTTTCAGCAATGGGCCAATGCTTACCCAGTGTTGGTTTGCTTGCTTATTCAATTCTTCTGAGCAGGGAGCCACAGTCCAGCCGATGGTGCTACCTTTTCGAGCTGCAGGGAGGGTCAAGCATTATAAAATGTGAGCTTACGCAGCCTGTTCAGAAGTGTAGGAGTGAACTGTACAACTTCAGAACTTTACCACCTCCGAAAGCATAAACAAAAATCATGCTGGTGATGAGCCAATCTGTGGTGCAGCCATTTTAAATCCTGCCCCAAAGGTCTTATAGGAAAAAGGGGCTGCAGGCAGTCGTCGCCATCACTTCAACCATATTTCAGTCATGACAAAATTAACATTTATCTTCTTTCATTCAGACAAATAGAGTTTCCTTTGGCTGCCCTGGTGGTAAACACATTTACTTGGGAACAAGCACCATTTTGTTGTAGAAAGTTTTCCAAAGTAAAAATAATAAACCCTGTAACCCTGAAAATGCCCAGCCAGCTTCCCATGGACTACCAAGTTTTGTTTAATTTGTATTCCTTTTGTTTGTTTTTTAAGAAGAGAGGAGGTGGCAGTATTCTTATCCTGCCTGCCCAGGTGCTGCTCCTGGGCATGCTGGCCCCTGCCCATCACTGGCTGCTCTCCGATTCAGATGCAGGCACTGGCCCACAAGGCCACAGCACGGCAGTCCTTTCTCAGTTGCACCTGGCTGCCTGTTGACTTCCGGGCCCAGTTCAAGCTGCTGATGTTAGCGCTTACATGGCTTGGGGCCAGACTATTTGAAGGCATACCCTTCTCTGCGTGTTCCTACCCAGCCCCTGAAATCTTCTATGGAGGTTCTTCTTTGGGAACCCTCCCTTAGGAAGTTGGAGGGGTGACAGTTGGCCTTCTCTTTGGTAACAGAACAAGTTCCCCAAGGAGCTGTGCCAGCCCCCGTCATCGTTCCCCTTTGGTGCCAAGTGAAAACCATTTCACTTACTAGATGTTTGAAGAATAGCTTGGTTTAATATTGTTTTTGTCTGAACTGCTATATTGGGTAGTAATTTCATTCAATTACCATGAGTAGACACATTTTGTGCATTCGGTCTTGATTGGTTTTCAATCTTTTGTAATTGCTCTTTTATTGCTGTTGTATGTTCTGTTTGTAAACTGCCCAGAGACCCCTGTGGGATATGGGGTGGTATAAAGATGTATCAATACACAAAAAACACCTGACAGCAGCACCCTGGGCTTCAGCACCAAGATCCACCCTTGGCTGCACCTTGGAGCCTGGAGTTGCTGCTAGGAATCAGTGCAGCTGCGAGGTACCCTGGACACATTTTTCTAACTGCAGTTTGAATTAGGGTGTGATTGCATGATGTTTTAAAGATCAGGGCCCTGCTGCTGAAAATGTCAGTCCACTTTCCATTTAACGCCCCACCTACAAAAACACAATTCTTTCACTTAAAAGGGACATGCTTCTACCTTGCCTTTCAGCAAGAACTTCCCAAAGAGCTCACGTCATGAGGAACACATGCAAAACAGACCCACAACAATCCAACAACTGCGGCATGAGAACCTTTCAGTTCTGAGAAACATTTAATGAAATGCTGTGAGATCATCAGCATTGTCAAATGTTTTATCCTTTGTTCAAATGGTCTCCTAAAGAGTTTTAGGGTTTGCTTTCCCCCACCACACACTGAGAACCACCATCCAAAGAGGAACCTCCTCCGTAGGGAGCTGGTTCCAGAACTCAGGAGCTCCTATCCAAGCCTGGTCCACTTCTTAGCCATTCTCCCCCACCATCGCCCATCTTTGAGGGCAACTGGACATGCTGGATGATGATGACAATGGCAGGACGGCTGCATGAGGAGGGGGACACTCATTCCAGTATTCTAAATCCCCAGTGATGATATTCAACTTGTATCTGGATCTTCACCGGATGTTTTGCCTCTCGCTGTCCCCCAAGAGCAGCAGAGCATTGCCATGGCTGTGGAAATGTGCACGGCAGAGGTGGCAGGCCAGATCCGTCTTTCCCCAAGGGTCACCGTGCTATGACAGACCTTCATAACGGGGAGTGACAACGGTGTGGCCTGCATTCTGTGATACGTGGGTGCTGTTATTTTCTTGATTCTCATATTAGGACATATGGTTCCAACAGCAAGTTTAAACAAAAGCCAAAGGCCCAGCAACTTAAAGATACTCTGTATTTATATGCTGAACAATTCATAACATAGATCAGTAGTTTCTAAATGAGCCTCTAAAATAAAATTCCTACTCATATTAACTTTGAACATCACTCGAACAGAAAGGCTTCTGCAGAAATCAATGCCTATTGATTGCCGGCGAATTGCTGCACAAAGCCACCATTTATCTCTCTGGGGCCTCGCTCTCTCAGTGTACATCTTGCTGGACTCCTAACTTTTCATCGGGGGCTCTCTATGCCTCCTCGGCTATTCCTGACACAAAGAAACTTTCCCCGTCTGCCTTTTCCCCAGCTCTTGTTTACCATTTCTCCTATTCCATCTTGACCATTATCTTCCAACCCAACCAGGTGAAAACTGGATTTTCAATCAGAAGCTCTAAACTGTAACAGTGAAAACATAATTCATTAAATCTAAACCTATTTTCTCTTCAATAGTTTCATGCAACCTAATGGGACAATATAGTGGTTTTTCAAAATGTTTTGAACTTTATGCATTAGTTTTCTTTTATGATCTCCATAGATAATGAAATATTTCAATAAACTGGTTGAGTGGACACCTCATGCTTGGTCACTAAGATGAACCCTCTAGCTATACTCTAGAGATAACCGAAGTTGCTGTTATTTAGTTCATTTTAATACCACCTCATAGCCAAAGCTCTCTGGGCAATGTAGCACATAACACTAAACAATAAAATACAATATAAATGTCATTAAAACAACATTAAAATCAATTTTAAATGAGTGTAAAATAGCTAAAAAAAACTTAGAGTGAAAAATGACCCTGCAAAGGAAAAGAATCTGCAGTGCACACTGATGTTCCTTACTAGGCTATCTGCTAAAGGCAGTGCTAGTAGTCTCACACGTGTATGTATATTTGTGTGTGTGTTAATCAGATTTTCTGCTATCCAGGACAGATGCTGCCACAGGAAGCAAAAGCAGCCTTCCACAGGCTATAGCTCACAGTGGCAAAAAGTTTATGCCAACAGGGCATAATTCAGGGGAGTAAGTGCCACTTATTTTAAAAGCAAAACTATTGCTATTGTATGCTATTATTTTTCAACCTCAGATTAAGGACATGAGCTTTGCAACAGCTTATTTTGTGCTGCAAGCATTACTGAAACGCTGGTGTGCACATATATTGGTTTAACATAAACGCCAGGCTACAAGAAAAAAGGCATTATTCTTTTCTTCCACAATGCAGGGAGAAATATAAATGTGTGGAAGACCTTTCAGGATCACTGAAGGCTGGACAAAGAATATAGTAAGGACACTTGATTCTCAGTTCTCCAGTCCAGCAATAGCACTTTGCTGTTGTCCAGGTGGCACAGCAGACCAAAAGCCATTTTATTCAGAAAAAACAGGTCTAAATAAACTGGGTTGTTGCCCAAGTTTAAAACAGTTAAGGAAAATTGCGTCTTTTTGGGACAGAATTGGATGTTATTCTCAATGGCTACTTTGTTTATAGCAGAAACCAAATGGAGTAAACAAAATGTGAAAGGCGGCATCATGCCAAACCTTCATGTGACCCAAGATCTTGCCGACCTTCAGCTAAGGAAAAACTTCAGTGGTTTTATTTGCATGCCCCAATTCTGTTTCATCTCTAAACAAAATTTGAACTGCAGTCTCTTCCCCATCTCAGTATTTCTCCTGTATCCCACCAGTAAGTCGTGATCCGGAGAAGCAAGTTGGCTTAGAGGAAGATGCAAGGGGCATTTATGACGCGATTTACTCCTTTCTACTGCATTTTATCACACTACTGTTTGTACTGCTTTTTATTGTGATGTCTTTGCATGGTTGTTATGCTTGTGCAATATTTATTTTTTTCCTAGTTTGTTGTAAAGTTTTGATAGATTTTGCTGCATTATGGATTACTTTTTAAAAGTAAAAATGAGTGTATGGGAACTTAAATGTAACTGATAGGTGTCTCATAAATGCCACAGCTACTCGTTCTCCAGGCAAGCCGGAAAAGTGGCAGGTGTATGACATTCAGCCGGCCTTATTCACGTAGCTCAGTGCGGTGGGCATGGGCAGCACCTCTCCGAGCTTTGGGGAGAATGTTTCCCTGCACCATCCCATAGATGCTGGGAACGGCCTTTGGGACATTCTCCATGGTGAGCAGGTGCTCCATGGTACTACCTTTAGCCAAATGGGGCATTTGCCGCTCACTGTGCCAAACAGGAACGACCTCAGGATGCCTGGATCATTTGCTTTCCTGCTGCGCTAGCGCATGCTCGTTAGGACGCATGAAGCAGGTCTTTTCCTCACAGGAAAATGCGGAACACACTCTGTACCTTATCCTCCATCATTCAGACCATATATGACTATTTAGAGAAGCTCCTCTCTTCCTCTTATTCCTCTTATTACGTGCTGGAAAATGTTCTTAATGCACATTAATGTAGGTACGTTTTGGTTTTGAATACATCTAGCAATATGATGCCATCAATGTCTCCTGACACCCACCCCCACTGAAATCTATCCTGCTTCCTTACCCCCTACTTCCAGAAAAGTGAAATGCCGCTCTTCCGTTCTCTAGTCACTGAGCTTTTCTTTTATTTTTCCTCTTCTGTGAAGACTAAAAAGAAATCATAATGAAATTCATTTGGAAATTAAATTAATCCCTCCAAAATTCAAATAATAACGTGATAATTTACAGTTAACCTCCACTTAAAACACCTTCAGCCCGACACTTTAGAAGGTAATGCCATTAAGCCACAAATTAGCTTTTTTCTAATTTGTGAAAATTATGCAACACATTAATATTGCCAATTAAGAAAAGGACCCCCATGATTCTCTGAATGCAGTCCATTTATTCGATGATGAAACTTTCTGCTAGATTAATCACAAGCATTCCTATATTTAGATGAGCTCCTATTGACATTTTCCAAAAAACTTCTTAAAAGCCTAGCTGTGGCCATGGTGAATAGTGAAGTGCCATAAAGTACATTCTTCCTGGTGCCAGGCACACTGTCAGCTTGCACTGGCACTCAGATTATTCATGATATATGTCGGCAGCACAATCTTATGGCCTCTAGACAATTTCATGATGGTCCTTGGATTGTCTGGATTTCCAGTTCCAAGGCTGAAAAATTGTTCTGACCTTAGAGCTGGGGGATCCGTGGTTGAATTGCCCACTTCCTTTCCTTCTAGTATAGGATGAACTGCACTCCCTGCTTTTCAAAGGTGGAAAAAATGAGCAGATACATATGAGGATATACAAAAACACAGACAGACAAAAACAGTAGTTCAGGAAACAACGGTGCTTTTTGTGTCCTTTTCAGTCATTCTTGAAATATAAAAGCATCTTCTGCACAAAATTCCCTGCACATGTGCCTCTGCAACCTGCCATGCTCGTTACTTCAGCAAGTGCAACTTTTTCCTGAAAATGTCATTCAATCCTCCCAAGAAATTTGTTTTTATGTTGACAGCTACTCTCAAAATAGACGAATCAATGATTGAAAAGCATTTTTTCAGGAATCTTCCATCTGATGCAACGCTTTTCCTATGTTATATAGCCTGTTCTCTCTCTCTCTCTCTCTCTCTCTCTCTCTCTCTCTCTCTCTCTCTCTCTCTCTCTCTCTCTCTCAACCCAGAGCACATTTGCACAGCATGGCCACCCACCCAGGGAGCCCACCTTGGTGGGCTGTTTGCACAACCCGACCCCCAACAGGCAGCCCTGGACCCCTGCAGCAGGACCGGCTCTGTCTCTCCCCTTGCCAGGATGGCTTTTGCCCTGTTCCCTCACTTTTTTGCGGGGCGGGGAGTGCGGGGTGGATTGGAGAGCCAAGCTCAGCCACTGGCTTTTGTGGTCCTGTTTTGACAGCCACTGCCAAGAGCTCAGGCAGCATCTTGAAGGGACTGTCTGTGGAGGCACACACTTTAACTGATGTCTGGGCGTCCCGATCTTTCTTCACATCATTATCAGAAAGGCGCACTTGCACTCGCATGAAAGTATGAAAATGGGTACCCACAAGTGAGTTGCTGAGGTGCAGGTGAAGAAGCCGGCATAGGAAACACGCTGGCTCATAACATAATGATGCTCCATGGCTTCTCTGTCAAAGTAAAATGACATTCAAAAGCAAGCATGGAAAAATATCAGCACTGGACACACTTTGAATCACAAGTTTTGAATCGAGTAATGGTACACTCTAGGTGGAACGCTCTGAACACAGAGGGAATTCCAGGCATCCTATCCAGAAAGGAGGAGCAGAGAGGTGGCATTTCTGCTTCTCCTATCTCTGCAAAAGACTTTGAGCAGCCTTCCCCATCTGGGTGTCTTCTAATAATGCTTGGGCTGCAACACCCAGACTTCCCAGTCAGTGGCCATTCTGCATGGGAGTTCTGGGAGTTGCAGTCCAGATGCCTCTGAAGGCCCCCAGGCTGGGGAATGCTGCCCTGGACAATGCTTTTGTCTGCCTGATCTTTTTGGCTCGTAAGGAGGGCTGGCTAGGTGCTGCCAGGACACATGGTCCCCCACAGCAGCCTCACTGCTCCCCAGCCCCTCTCAGCACCAGCTCTGAGGTTGGTCTTGCAACCTCGCGATGAGCAGAGCTGCCTGCAAGGCCAGGAGGGGGCGCTCCCAATCCAGACTCATTTCGAAACTTGGAGCACATTCCAGAGGCCTAAGCTGGGACTTGAATTCTCCTGTTGTGCGTCAATGTCTGCCAGCCATTGGACTGAGTCCTGAGTGATATACAGAACTGCAGCTTAAACACATTTACTATTTTTTTTTAAAAAAACCTGTTCCTTTTTTGCTATTGTATGTCATTACACATGGGCAAGGAATAAAATAGTGTAATTTTCCTGTTAATATGTAAGAGCTAACCACTTCATCTCGTTCCAGGAAGATGATTAGATTCAATTCACATTTTATAAAGGATCTACAGCTGAAATGTCAAAAATGAGGTAATGCCCAACATTTGCAAACACCTAAAACCTGTTCCATAAAAAGCAATTTAAACATAACAGGTTGGTTAACCTTGAATAGTCAGATTAATGGCCCAATAAGAACCTCAACCTACCTGAGCTGCAATGAATAAACAAAACTTAGCAAGCAAACTCTAGCAATCTTCCATCAGAACAGAAGAAAACTCAGCTGAGTGGAAACAGCAGCAACAATCAGTACTGCAAAGACTGCAAAGACCCCAAGTCATTTAATTCTATATAACTGATCTTGTTGTCCCATACAGTAACTAATCATATAGTCCAATTGGTCAGTTTCAAAGTTGTAATTAACTTTTTTCAGGTTGAAAAATGTGCACCTGTGCAGGCACCCCCCTGGACTGAGGAACTGGCTGCACCCCCACCATGAAGCCTCTTCCTCAGCCGAACCTCACCATCAGTCTTCACAAATCTGCACTCATCTCCACAGGCAACTGCTGCCGAGGGAACACGCATCCTCAGGCCAATCGCGGGATGCTCAGAGCAGCCATGGAGCGTGAACCGACCTCCTCTGAAGGCCAGTGGCTTGCACACACGCACTGGGGATGGGCGAGGCAGGCCATCAGGGCGTGTTGTCACTGTCGGGAGAGGAGGCTGCCTCAGACCAGCCCCTAGTCCTCCTAGGCTGGCACAAGTAGTCCCCAGGTTAGGAATAAGTTCTGTCCCCGAGAGCAGACTTAAGTCGAATTTGTACATTACGTTGGATTGCATGACTAAGCCAGCGGTTTCTCTTAGTTTAGGCATATATTTTATCTTTCTCTGCAAATAGACCACTTAAGAAACACTTCCATATCCCCTAACTCATCGCAAACCCAATGCAGCATTGCAATAATAATAATAATAATAATAATAATAATAATAATAATAATAATAATAATACAGTGATGGTAAAGTGATCACAGGTTTAGAACATTCTTGAGATAACATCAACCCATTAACATTAGCAGATAATGATGGAGGATGGACCTGGCGCTGGAGAGTCCAGGTGTGACTGTGCTGCAGGAGGGGGGAGGGGTCGACTTTCTTGAAGTTGGCCTCAGGGCTTGCTTGTTTGTACAAGCAAGCCCAGCTTCTTTTTCTCGCCATAAATGGCCTTGCCGCAGCGGAGGGCCTGGTTACAAGGGCAATTGCTAAGGAAAACCCAACGGGGAACGGCACTCCCTACACGCGCCCTGAAACACCCTGGCTCAAGCCAACGGCCAGAACAAGGAGCCATGCCTACTGCACCTCTCAGGAACTAACTGCCACCGCTGATGCATCGCCAAGCACGCCATGCAGTTCCCATCACATAGTTTTCTAGAGCTAACCATGACTGTCTCAAGAGAAACTTCATCTCCAAAGAAAAGCCGTGAAGTTCTCTAAGGAACTGTGTCACCACTGATGATGCATCCCCAAACGTGTCATGTAGTTCCCTGGGTCATTCGTGGCTTTTCTCTAGAGATATTCATATAGGGTTTATGGCAGTCTGCATGTTTGTAAATATGGGTTGTCGTAACCCAGACATTCATAATCCAGGACTGTCAACAATGAGTGGCAACTGGTACCCGAAATTCTGGCAGAATTCTTTCCGATCCCCACCAGGAGATAGAGGAAATTGAACCCGGGAGCATGTGCACTCCAAGCAAGTGCTCTGCCACTGAGGCACATGAGCTGAAAGGGGATAGGCAGGTGCCAAAAGATCATGGCTTGTGCTGTGCTTGCTCATTCATTTGCAAACTTTTCTGGTGTTTCAGAAACAAGATGCCATAGTCAGCCAGAGGGAATGGTAGGACAAAGGATTGAGCACATCCACAGAAGGAAATCACAGGGGTTTGACTTGCAGCATAAAACGTCTGTCCACCAAACTATGCCGCTGCGCTTTTACAACAGGCCATGGCAACGCCAATGCCCCCCTCTTGTCTTCTCTCCAAATATGCACTGAACTGCTTTAAAAACAACTGGAATGTGCAAAGAAGATAAAACTGTGTGTCAAAAGAAAATAAAAATGTGTGTGTGTGAGGGGGGTGGGAATAGAGATACATAGAAACAGAGAAATTCAGAAGGGGTCTCCCAAGCCATCTAGTCTGACTCCTGGCTCCAGCCAGCTCCACTCAGGACATGCCCACTGTGTGCATGTCTAGCCTATCCTTAAACACCCGCACCACTGGGGCTTCAACCACTTCCCATGGAAGCCCATTCCATACCCTCGGGGTTCTAACCATCAGGAAGTACTTCCTGGCATCCACCCTAAATCCTCCCTGAGCTTTGCTCCATTGGAACGCATCCTGCCCTCCACTGCAGGGGAAAAAAATGACATGGCCCACCTCTGCGTGGAACCCCCTCACGTCCCTGTATGTCGCTAACAGGTCCCCCCGAGTCTCCTCCTCTCAAGGCTGAAGAGACCCAGCTCCCTCAGTCTCTCCTCATAGGGCTTCCTCTGCAAACCAGCCTCCATCCTAGTGGCCCTTCGCTCTACTGAGTCCAGCCTTGCAATATCCCTCTTGTAACGAGGGGCCCAGAACTGAACACAATACTCCAGCTGTAGGCACACTAAAGAGATACAGCAATTGATGATAAATATATTTTATTGTGGATGCTCTATAAACAGTGGTTTCAACAGCCAATCAGCTCTTAGCATTGCCCTCCTGGTCAAGAGCTAATGTTTTTCCTTTGTTTTTGTCCCTCTGAAGGGGCCATTTAAACCATTTATTCTTTTTCAATTGTTTCAACATGATTTACAAAACATTAAAACATACGAAGTGTGTCCAGAAAGTAATGGGAATGACGTTCTATGCTCAAGACGGGCTCTGTGAAGGGAGCAGCTGGCCAAGGTCACTCGGGGTGAGGTGCCAGGTGGACGTTAGGACACTGATCAGCTGCATTCCAGCCCTATCAGAGCCGAGACAGTCTCTTTTGGGACACCCTGATCAAGTGCCTCGTATTAAGAATAATGCAAGTGAGTTTGGAACAGTGGTATGTGATAAAATTTTGTGAGAAATTGGGTGAAAGTGCATCAGAAACTTCGGGAACGGTGAGGGAACGCGTATGCGGAAGCTGTGCTATCATCTGCACAAGCGTACCAATGGCACAAATTGAGAGCAACTCAGCTTGGTTCCTTCACCGCAACAATGCACTGAGTCACCGTGCATTGGCTGTCACAGAGTTTTGGGCTGAAAAACATATCACGGGGCTTCCCCACCACCCTACAGCCCCACCTGGGCTCCCTACGACTTTTTCATCTTCCCAAAGATGAAGAATGGTTTGAAAGGACACCATTTTGGTGGTGTGGATAACGTCCAAAGAGCCATTATGCATGCTCTGAGCACCATCCCACTTGGAGACTTTCAGGGATGCTCTGAAGAGTGGAAAAATCGCTGGGAGCATTGTGTACACTCACAAGGTGCAAACTTTGAAGGAGACAATGAGGCCCTTCTCCGGGAACCCTCCGTGAAAGTAATTAGGAGGGTGGGTACTCGGAGGAGAGCTTTCTCTGCGGTGGCGCCTAAGTTATGGAATGTGCTCCCCAGAGAGGTCCGCTTGGCGCCGTCGTTATTTGTTTTTCGGCGCCAGGCAAAGACCTTCTTATTTAAGCAGCATTTTAACTGTTAGTATTACTAGATTTTATCTGGCCAGGGTGGCTTATTTTGTATTGTATTTTTTTATTTTTAATTTAAGTTTATATGTATTGTAATTTCATATTATAATTATTTTTAATTTATTGCTGTAAGCCGCCCCGAGGCTTCGGCGAATGGGGTGGCATAAAAATATTTTAATAATAAATAAATAAATAGTAAATTTTTTCAGTTAAAGAATTTTAAAAATATTGTTCTCATTATTTTCTGGACACATCTTGTATAAAACAACAAACCAAACATTAGATAAAAGTGTGATTGATCAGCAGAGTGTCTGAAATATTTAATAGGGCAAATTGGATCCAGATCATGGCTTGGGAACCAAAGCATTAGTTTCACTGGGTCTATCCTAAGCATGATTAATTAAGTTTTGATCCATTTTTCCTCTTACGGTAACGTTTGAAATAATGCTTTAAAATGCCTGCAAGAGATGCTTTTGTTTTTCCTGCAAACATCACCTCCAGCAGAGACAGTATTCCTAAAGTGACGATGCGGCTAGCCTCATTTGGCTCAAGGCTATTCCAATTATGGACTGCCGCCCTGTATCAACTGTGCATCAAGTTCCTCAAACATCTAGGCAACCATGGATATAAAGTACTGTCATCAATTTGCACATGCACTCATTTGATGTGAGTCCCTTCTACGCATGGCTTTGATCTTTAGAAGTAGCCTTGGAGCTGGCCTGCAGCAAATGCGCCCATTTTCAGCCTCCCTCCCTGCACTGCAGAATGCTGAGATGTCCTCTGTGACCTTTGGTGGTGGCAGCTATGGCTAACTGGGCATTGCCATCGTGGCACCGTCCCTCCCCTTAATGCACCACTGCTGGAGCAATTCGCAGCGCCAAGAACTGGTCGTGTTGCAGAGCTTCAGCATATCACATGCTCTCGCTGATACCATATGCACCACTAACTGTGGCTCGTTCCCATAATGCTGCACCTGGACGATGGCGGATGCATCTGCTGCTCTGGGTGCTGCATCAACCAGACTCCTCGCCACCCAATGCTACCCTCATCAATCAGACCAAAATGACAGGAATGCGGTCCTGACAGCTGTGACCCCGCTTGAAGCAGATGGAACTGACTTGCTACTGGCAGGGCCAACCACTGGCCACAAAAGTCCCTGACAAAACATCACAGTCATTACAGAAGTGAAAGAGCAGCCCTGGTAAAGCAACGCCGGTGATAAACAGGCACACTTAAGGCGAGCACGGAGGTTGCTGCCTGACGGGGCACTGGAGGTTCACTGCAGATTTTGCCCCCTTCGCAACAGCTTTCTCTCAAGCAGCTTTACCTGCATCACTTTCCTGGTGAGTTACAGAGAGCACCATGCAGGGCTGGGCTCAGTTACAGCCTCTTCTCCCCACGCTGTGGCACCCACACAGCGCATGCACCTTGACTTCTTCTGCATTGCCCCTTCAGACAAGAGACTCTTCACCCCATTCCTGTTGGAGTGGGGGAAACTAAGTACTTTCCTCCACTTTAAAGACCGGTATTTTGAGTCAAGCGGCCACCTCTGTAACCTTGTGAATTCCAAACAGTTCTGGCATTCACTGCACATGGATTGTATATCCATGCATATCTGCACAGAGCAAGCAAATTATGTATACAGGCATGAGCACTCACCTGCCTTTCTTACTACAACAGAGATTTCTGGAAGTGGGTTAGCAGTGTCTATATCCATTACAATAAATAATTAGAGGCACTTTGCCCATTTTATATATGGTGCTGCAAACTACCCAGAATTCTTTGGCTGTCGGGCAGTCTAGAGATGCTGCTGCTACTGCTGATTTTACCTTTCACAGGAAAGTCATTTTTCAAACTGGGGTGGATGAACCACAAAAGCTAAGCTTTATATTTCTTTATTTTTTCCACTAGCTGTTTCCTCCTAGAAAGTGTACTTTCTCCTGCTAATGTGATGGCTACCGATGGTTGCTCCGTACTGGGCTATGGAGCTGACACACACGTTACGTCTTGCCAGGGGCTGGGTTCCCATGAAGGGGGGGGGGGAGGGCAAGCACCAGAAGCATGGCTGACATTTGGCAGAAAGCACCCTGCCCTCTTCTGGAGACGAGTGTTTCTCCAGCGGGATTATAGGTCTGAGGCAGGGTATTAAAAGGCAGCTGTTTGATCGAGCCCAACCATTAGCAGGGAATTCGTTACATGGGGCTTCTTGAATCCAAGAAGTGATTTTGGTGTTCTAGAAGGTATTTGATGTGATATGTTCCTTCAGTGAAAAATCAGGTCACTGAAGCATCTTCTTATTGTCTATGCCTTAACACTCTATTACCACTTGGATATAAAAATTACATTTCTGATTAAGAATTTTACTGCCAAACATCTCATATGATTACAGACCAAAAGTCAAAATTTGCATTTAAATAGACATATTAAATACCCAGAAGCACACAGGAAGCGCAGAAAGGGGCTGGTGAAGTAACAGACGAGAGGTGGACATAAATCAGAAACAAATAGAAAGTCAAAGTAGGCACAAAACAGGGAATCAAGGTGGGAGGCCTCTTTCTACTAGCTTGATGAGGGCTCTTTTTATGGACACTACTAAGAAAAGACAATACTGAAATTCACATTGATCCATTCTCGGGTGTGTGTCCATGTAGGCACATGACTGTGTGGAATTTGTAAAGGCTGCATTCATATGCCACACTAAACCCTGAGTTATTGCAATGTGCATAAGCAGCTGTAAGCCTCACTCCCTCTTTCTCCTTCTCCTCCTCCTCCTGTGTAATCGAACAGGAGAGGAGAAATAGGGATGGGGGAGATTTCTGTTCATTTACTTTTTGATAAGAACTTGCTGAATTTGCACTTCCTGAATCAACATACAACCTAAAATGCAGGCACACTTTAAGTCTTTGCAATGCTCCAAATTTTGCAAGACCGTTCTACAAACAAGAATGGATTCACAACCATTTCTATTCAGGGAAAGTGTGCATTAAAATGCACACAAATGTGCAAAAAATATGCATGATAGGCAAGCGTTTGTAAAAATTGGGATCATTAGTAAAATGCATATTTGCAGATAAATGAACAGAAAAATACATATAAATTCCCATGCCAGCTGTTTAAAGGAGTGCACAAAATGTAGGTGGAACAGGACAAAGCAGACAGAGGACTGGAAAAAAGAGAAGTGGAAATGAACGAACCGTGAGAGTTTCAGCCATCCCTGTGGAGCTTTTGCTTCCTATGCAAGTTAAGCACAGTTTGTTGTGCGATCCAGACCTAGCGAAGTCTGCCTTCCATTCGCTGCCAGACAACAGAGGGCTGGTGAGGGCAGTGCCGTATCACTACCAGGGCCCCAAGGCTGCTGCGTGGGGAGGGAAGCCACGGTGTCTCCTGGCCAGAGCAGGAACTAGTCAGACGCTGCCCTCCCCTGTCCCACCTCAGTCCTCCAGCTCATGTCTGGGGACACCTTGCTGGGGTGCTGAGGACAGTCTGCAGGAGCAGGGGTGGAGCCGCTGCCATCCACCCCCATGCCCCATGGACCAGGAATGCCCACAGGCAAGTGTGCACCCCAGGAGAACCCATGGACTCTGCTGCTCAGGATGCTTTAGGGGACATGATCGGATTTGCTGCACCTTCCCAGCAGGCTCCCAGGCCGATTCCAGGGTGCTCGGAAGCCATGCACCCCCTCCAGTTTAGCAATTTTAGTTGAGCCGATCATGTCTTGTGGAGGGGGAATCCAGTGCTGGGGATCTATAGCACTTGACTTTCCAAGGTAATTACAGGAACCACCACCACCCCGCACCCTCTTTTCCCCTTTGCATCTGAACAATAAGCTTTCTAAGACTGAACTCTTCAAATCTGGAACATGACTTGGTAACTGCCCCCAAGTGTCAGTTCAGAGTTTGAGAATCCGAAAACCTAGCAGACCTATTATTTCAGGCACCCATATGTCGGGGTGTGAAGCACCCATAACAGCAGAAGCAGTGGGGGTTTGGTTGGGGGCACTCCTGCATCCATGGGTTGTCCTTGCTTTTCTGAATGAGGAGAACCAAGGAGGCAAACCCAGTGTCCCCACCTTCCTCCTGAAATCAGAGTGCAAACTACAGAAAAAGGACTGGTTCCCCAACACCCAACCTGCTGGGATTTCTTCGGCTGAGTAGTGCAAAATAGCCACTCCAACTTTTAGGTAGAACCACCAGCTCCTCATCTTAGGGGTCTGTTCAGTAGTAAATCACATTGTTTTCAATGGACTTACTCATAAGTAAATCCCCCCCATTCCAATGGTGCATAAATATTTATAAGTACCTCAAAGGCTGTCACAAAGAGAAAGGTCAAGATCTCTTCTTGCTGATACTAGAGAGGAGGACACAGAATAATCAATTCGAGCTGCAACATCTAGGATTCAGGCTAGATATCGGGAAAAGCTTCCTCACTGTCAGAGCAATATGGCAATAGAACCAGCTGCCTGGAGAGGTGGTGGGCTCTCCCACACTTAAAAGATTCAAGGCAAAACTGGACAGTCATCTGAGTGAGATGGTGTAAACTGGTGTCCCACAACAGCAGGGGGTTGGACCCAAGGGCCTTCATGGCCCCTTTGAACTCTACTAATCTATGGTTCCATGGTTCTATGTAAGTTGCACATTGCTTCTTAACAGTCTATTCAATAGTAAATCACATAAGCTACCAGGTTGCCAAAGTTCACATCCCCTCCCCTGCCTTAACCCTTTAATGGGTAAATCTAAAAGCCCTGTTTCCCAATTTAGGAGGAAGGAGTCCTCTACATTTTTTTTCAGGGCAGGTAATAATTAGATCATGGTGAATAGATCCCTCCCCGACATTTCTACACATACCCTGAGGTTCAGGATGATACAACTTCACTTAAATCTTTTTTAAAAAATGGATTCTATCTAAAGTTTCATGCATATCCATTTTCATTCTAAATAAATAACAGTGCTGAATAAACAAGGGACTTAACCTATGTTGTGAGTATATTAGGAAAGAAATGCAGTCTGCACATGATTAGAAAAGCTCTTGTAACCTGTGTGTGCACATACTCATTTGTTTTCTACCTGTTTATGCAATGCAGTTTAAACCCACTGTGGATGCCCATCCATAGTTTCCAAAATCAAAATTCAGAGTTTTGGAGAGAAATCTGCTAGAAAGTCTTCAATGGCATTTACTGCCCCACCCCTCTGCCTTCTCTCCCTAGTATAGTTATTTTATTTATTTATTTTATTTTATTTTATTTTATTTACCTGGGTTATTTTGAACCCATCCAATCACAATGTGTCTCTGGATGGCTTACAGTATAGAGAAACAGAGAAATGGGACAGAAAGGAAAGGACTGGGGACGGAGGAAGAGAATTTTCTTCTTGCACAGAAAGCGGCTGAAAGGAAGGAGAAGTTTTTTGAGTTCTTGTGTGATCTGGGTCTGTTTGAAATGGGGGAGTCAGTAAGAGCCAATCGAAAGACGTTTGCCAGACACTTCGACAAGGAGGGGGCTTTGGGAACGGGTGGATTAGCCACAGCCTGGCCACAAAGACGTTCAACAGAAAACGCTACTGATGCCAGGAAAAGGCCAAGTAGGAAAAAACTGGCCATGGACGGAGTTGAGGGACTTCCAGAATTAGTCCCAGGAGAGGCTTCAGCCTCTTCTCCTATTTGAAGCTGGAGGTCCTTTCAAGGTGAAGTTCTGGCCACACAAAAGTCCTACTGGAAAGCTACACAGTCCTGCATGCAAGGAGCTAATACCATTAAGACAGGGGTCTCCAACTCGCGGCCCGCGGGCCAATTGCCGGGACAGGTGGGGCACGGGGGAGGGGCCCTGTGGCCTTCCAAGCACCGGCGGCCTCGGGGAGCGACGCAGGATGAGCGGCCCCCCACCGCCGCGGTGGTGGAATGCTTGATGCGGCCCAGCCTTGCCCAGACTCTACTTCCAGCGGCCCCCAGGTCAGCTGAGTTTGAGACCCCTGCATTAAGAGATAACGACAAAGAATAGGGCAAAAGCCTAACACTTTGCACACACCTTTGGCATGCCTGCTTTGACTTTGATTGGTTAACACATCAACACTTACTTTGTCTGCCTGCTTTGGATGACAGAGAATCGTTATGTTGTTTTCAAACATCCAGAAAATATGCACTGTTACTTTAGAACAAGAGCAGATCTACATTTTCCCCCATGGCCACTGGCAAGCGCGCTTCCTAACTCACTCCGTATCTATGGGCCGCCTCTGTGACCAAGTGCACTCCTTCACATGTTCGGAAACACAAATCCTCTTGTTGTCCTTTTTCTCAAGAAAGGGTCAAAGGGTGTGTGTGTGGGGGGGGGGCGAATTACAAGAAAATGCAAGCCCAGGGAAAATGGATTATGAATTGGACACAGATCTGCACACTGAATTTAACCTCAGTGCAGGACTAAAATTTCCAGGCCAGGAAGTTAAAAGTGCTGTTGGAACCCTCTGAGCTTCCTAAGTAATGGTGCAAAGTTGTCTCCTGTGAAAGTAACCACAGTTGCTCCAGACAAGTGAGCAAATTATGCATAGCCAAAAGCAAGCGTCTCTGAACTCCCAGCTAGATGCAGAAAGAGAGGACCAGGGAAAGGTGCAAAACAGGCTAAAACTAATGTTTGCTCATATATGCAATGTTAAATCATAAGATGTACCAGTCCATCATGTGGAACCTATGACGTGATGTGTTCAAAACATGGTGCTGGAGGAGAGCTTTGGGAAAGACAAACATATGGGTGAAAGATTAAATCGAGGCAGAGCTTTCCCTGCAAACTGTTGGACTACGGGCACATCACGAGGCAGCAACACTCTCTGGAGAAGGGAAAGTCAAAGGTAAAAGATGAAAAGGAAGACCAAATGTAAGACGGATGGACAGCCCAGAGGAAGCCAAACCCTGAGCAGGGCTGCCATGGGCATGACATTGTGGAGGTCTCTCATTCACAGGGTCACTGTATATCGGAGGCCACTTGATGGCACGTGGCAGCAACAGCCACTGTACATGTCAGACTAACGTGGGATGGAAATACTCTAGATGGCCACCCTCATATCTGTCTGATCTGCATGAAAGTCGTTTATTTCAAAAACCGTCATTCCAAATATACTTGTCTTTATGCTTTAAGACTTACAATCGAAGGAAAAACAAGAAGCTGCCAGAGGAGCTTAATGTGTCATTAAATGATCAGCTTTATCAACAGCAGGAAGAGCACAAAATGCAGCCAGAATGAACCAAGAACACAAACATGCAGGAGGTGAGAGTGACAAAAGAGCAGTAGGTAAGGCAGGCTACAACGTTGCAGGTAAAACGTAAGACCAGCTAAAACCGACATCAGTTTTCTTCAGTAAAAGCTGTGGGGTGGCAGGGGTGGCGGGTGGAAACAGGTCTTAATCTGGCAGGTAAAAATTAACAGCCAAAGAGCCACCGTGGAGTCAAACCACATTTGCTCACTTTTCTAGAATGGTAATTAACAGCTCAATTTGCGAATTCTGCTAATGAACTGAATTGTCAGCATGGACAGTTAAGGGCACTAATTCACTTTATCAATCAATCTTGACTGTGAATGTCAGTTGTTTCTATTGTTCGATCGTTAGTTTGATTTGTTTGATGTTTTGTTTTATGTATTTTTACATGTAAGATGCCTTCAGGGCACTTCAGACATAGAAAGGTATGATAGAAGTTAATTAAGTAATTAAGTCATAATGGAGCAAACATTATTTCTTCCTTAGCACAGCATACTATATTTAAATCCCAGCCTCGAATGCCTTTGTGGCTTAGCTTCAAAAACAGACGCTCTCAAGCCACATATTCTTGCATATAATACGTTCCAAAGCTGCCACCGAATAATTGGTGAACCCTAGTTAATTTCTGGGTGTTGTGTACATGTGATAATATGTATTGCTGCAAGAGGACATTTATTTATTTATTTAAAGTTTTTATAGGCCTCCCCAATACAAAAAAACAAACAACAAAGCAACCATATACAACAAACCACAGACAAAGCACTGCATCCAGTAAATGATGATAAAAACAAGGATAGCACCAATTAACTGTTAAAATATTGGGAGAATTAAAAGGTCTTCATCTGACACTGAAAAGAGTACAGTGATGGCACCAGGCAAATCTCCCTGGGGAGCGTGTTCCAAAGTCAGGGCAGCACCACTGAAAAGGCCCTTCTCCAAGTAGCTACCCTTCTGATTTCCTTCAAAGAGGGCTCCTGAGAAGGACCTCTGCCTCCGATCTCAAGGGGCTGGCAGGCACATAGGGGAAAAGGCGCTCCTTGAGGTATCCAGGACCCAAGTCGGTTAGGGCCTTATAGGTCATAACAAGCACCTTAAATTGGGCCCGGACTTCAACTGGCAGCCAGTGTAGATGATATAGGACCAGTGTGATATAGGAGTAGTAAATGATAACTAAAATTTGTCCACTTAATTAAATAAGTTGGCATTCAAATTTCTGGTGGCCCATTAAATTGGCTAGATGTCAATTCACTGATATCTTCAAAATGGAACAAAATTGCAGAACAAGGCATGGATAACAAAAGCTGTGACTCTGCTCTCCCTCCCTCCCTCCCTTTTCCCCCTTTCTGCCAGCTAAAGTTGCAGTCCCAAAATCCACACAGTGAACATTTCAGATCCATGTGCAGGCAGGCCACAGATATGTCCAAGGCTGTGACTTTGTATAGTTAATTGTTGCTGTGATAGGATTGCTGCTGCTGAGCACCACATAAGCTTGAAAGATTGTTCGCGGCAAAAAGCAGTGGCCTAGTTATATAAAAATGTAACCTTACGAATTTTGCATCCCTTAAAGACTGCACTAGCACTTCCTCCTCGTGTGACATTGCTTTATTCCAGAAAGTGACAGAAAGATGCATAAGAAACTATCTCCATCTCCAGAAGATCTTTGAGGCTGGATGCGTGGCCTTCCACTCCCACAATGCTAGTTACTCCCACCAACCATCATGTGGTCCCTTGCAATGCACATTCCCACGTTCTGTCTGCCTTCATAAACATCTTTATTCACCTGGCCCATTCATCCACTGCAAGTTCTAAATCTCTTACCTTTGCTCCCTTATCTCCCTTCAGAGATTCTATTTCCAACAAAACAAAACAAACAAAAAATCATTTTAGTGTGAATGATAATGCAAATCTATAATTTTCTCTTGTTTTCTCCTAAACTTAGAAAAGGGATGCATTCCCTTTCAAGGTATTTTGTAGCTCTCAAGATAAGGTACTACGTTATCAGCATAAACAATAGCGAGGGATTATGGGAAGTATAGGCCAAAATGCCAACGCTGTAGCATTCAACAATGGACTGCTAGAGCCCAGGCCAACCTAAAGGTCACACCATTAGACCCAGACGATGCTTCCTATTACAGCCATGTGATTGGTTTACTGATGGGTGAGCTTCTCACCAACCCACATATAATTGTCTCAGAAACATGCTGAGCTTTTTCTCAGAAACGGGAGAAATAACTCAGCTTATTTTCTGAGCCAGTCCGACCATTCCCTCCCACATACTTGCACAATCCATGGAATACCTTTCCCACCAACCTTCTGTTCCCTAGCCATCTCACAGTTTTTCTATTTAAATCACCCTTGTGTTCTTGCAGTTGTTATGTGCTGTCAAGTGATCTTCAACCTATGGCGACCCTATGGATGAAAGCCCTCCTTAGTGGTGAAAGCAACCATACTGGTGCCACTCAGCCATGTTTAAAGGAAAAGGAAATTCAGATTTTACCTTCCTTTCTCTCTCAAGTGACTGTTCCAGAGCCTTCTGCTTGGTGGACAAAAATAGGGCATTGGCTTTGGCCAGCAGGAGGAACCACAGTTCTTTTCATGAGTTTGTCCCCACAGGCACTATGAGGGCCAGAACGAGAATAGTCATTCTATGGAGATGGGTGCTGGGAAGAGGGAGAATTAAAGGAGATAGGCGAGTCTACAACTATAAATGACAAAAGCACATTTAAAAGCTCAAACCATAGTTTGGGTTCTTAGCTCTGGTTATTACGGAACATGGCTTAACACAAGGGTTGGGTTCATTCGTCATGAAAAACCATGGTAATTTCTTACTGTTTGTCTACTGGGTCATCTGGACCAAGCCATGCTGTTTCTGAGTGGTGCCTTTAGTTTTCTGAAACCACTGAGAGAGTCAATGCCCTGCCCTAAAGTGTTTATATTTCACCTTGGCTTCTCTGGTACTTCAAGCTTGGGATCTCCATTTTGCTAAGGTTAGTACAGAAATATCAAAGGGAATTGGTGACTCCCCCACTCATGAGATGTGTGGATATAATTAATATCAATATAGGTTGTATGCCAGCTGCCACAAGGACAGGTTCCCAAGCCATGGGATGTGTCAGGTAAGCTGGAGTTTGGGAGGAAGGACTTGATGACCTGGGCTAGTAGGTGAATGAGGTAAGAATGGATTATGAATCATGAATTGTACCATTCTTGCAGGAAAAAACAAAACAGATGACCTGAAGAATTTCCCCTTAAAGGCAAAATGACCCTGCAAAGATGACTACCATAGGCCTGAGCACAGTAAGTCACTAGACCCTTGGAAATTGGATCAATAGTGGCTGGCAAGTACAAACCAGAGAACACACTTTTTTGCCACTAGGAAACAGACACAGTCATGTAGCAGACAGCAATTAAAGATACAGTTAAGGTCATCAGTGGGGAAGAGTCCATACTGTGAATGTGCATCCAAGAACATACCAAATGTGCACTCAAGGACTTTGTGATTTTCATGAGTAAATAATAAACCAAAAGCCTTGCAATGTGTTGCAGACATAAACTGAGCCGACCTTTGATGTGGAACTGGAGAACCTTAGTGTGCTCAGGTTTGCAGACATCCACAGGGCTCATCCAGAAGCCAGCCTGGGCCTGCCGCAGGTCGGATGCAGGAACTGAACCTTTCCCACACCACTAAGGTCCCAGTGAAACATGACTGCTATTCACATCACAAGGAACACTCCCATGAGTTCCAACGTCCTTTAAAATGAGACATGATTCAGAAAAGTAGCCGAGTTTTAGTCCACTGCAGCAAAACTTACAAAGCACCCCGTGGTGCACCAAGTACTACTGTTATTGTGAATTGCCTGCTTGCATGTGCTTGCCACGGTCTCTCTGCTTAATCTTTCAGGTGCAATGGCACCATTTTCACTTCAAACCCGGGTTTTCCCACTCAGCGCCTACACACTGCCCTGATGCAAAGCCTTTTAGAGGAAGCCTGGAATGAGGTTGCCAGGTGTTGGGGAATGTGCACATTCACTTTGGCATGAATTACTGCAGCACAGAAAATCCCGTTTATGAGGTAGATGCAAGTAGCGTCTTAGAATCTGGATCAGCCCAGAGGCCTGATGCCCTTTCATCAGGGCCTGATAAGCATAATTACAGCAACCGTGTCAGAAAGGCTTAATTGAGGCTTAATTATGTGGGATTTAATGAAATGCATCTGACAAACTGCTTGAAACCCTCTGGCAAGTGACAGCAAATAGGTGCTTATGCAAAATCCACTGCTGGATTTGAAGATAATTGTGGGAAGGATGTAGGATGCCCTGTGACTTAATACCTGCACAGTATTGATTTATGCCTTCTTCGGTAGAGGTTATATTACAGAGCATGGAGACTACGGAATTATTAGGCAATCACAGAATGCAAGTCAAGCAAAGAAGCGCAGGAGGGTGTTGCTGTTGATGCCGATGCTGCTGTTGTTCTTCCAGGGCTTGTGGGTGGAGCTGCTTGCAGAACTAATTCTTGGTTCAGGACAAGAAGCTGCAAGACCTTTTGAAGAGTTCAGTTCTTTGCTTTGAAAGAAGAATGTCTTTGACATTGGCTGCAGACCCGTGGGAATGCCCGTAGCCTCTTTCACTGGTCGACTTTTGGGCACCCCATCAAAAGTGGGAGGATGGCAAGTGTGGGGATTTTGCCCCTGCTCCTCCTACAACGCAGCGCTTGGCCAAGAGTGAGGAGGACGAGGACGAGCTCGGATTGGTGCTGGGCCATGCCGCATATAAAGCTCACACCACACCACACACAATTCAAGACAATCCCATGTTAATTACGATTTGGAGCAAAAGGAATCTTAGAATGCAAGTGCGCATTTCTGCATCATAAGGTGTGTGTGTACTCCATGTTTCCCTGATGTGATGCAGCCATTTGTGTGGACAGCTAAAATGCTCCAAAAACCCAAGTGGGCAAGTTGATACCCAGAAACACCCCTCTCAAAGCCCCAACCAAATGTATCTCAAAGCCACCATAAAGGCAGTCACATCCAATAGACATGCTTGCACGTGGAGGCATTGCGGGGACTTGTGTGGGGGACCAAAGGCCGTTGGCAAACTCTGCATCTTTGGTTCCCAGAATTAATATTTGAATTTCCTCTCATCCAACTAGGGTTCAGGAGAAGAGGAGTGCAGGAGGGAGGAAAAGACACATACACAGGTGGAGAAAGTGGGAAACCTCCGGTCCCATTGGAGCAGCATCACATAACTAATACGGATAAGTGCCACTTCCTCACGCTCCACACTTCTGTCCTGCAGAAGCAGCTGGACTCGGAACACCCTCTCCCTCATGCCACATCATGCTCCAGCCCAGCTGTCAGAAACATAGGCTCATGGAATCAAACCTGGCAATGCCCTCACACCCTTAGGCTGTAGCTCCTTTAGCTAAATCATTCTTGACAGGCGCCTGTGGAGATGTTTCTTAAAATACTCCAGGAGAGGGGGATTCAGCAGCCTCCTAAGGAATCTTGTTCCTTACACAGTAAAAATGCTGCTGGTTTGGTGCGATCCTTACTCAGAAGTAGGAGCCACTACTCTCAGCTTGAGCTTCCATCCAAGTAAGTGTGTCTGTAACTGTATACAGGAGAGACGCCCCAGCAAACTCATGGGAAGTACCTCTGAGAAGAAACATCTAGGATTGAGCGGTAAACCTGCCTTCCTTGAATTTAAACGCAGTGCTTTTATATTTTCATCAGTAGATATGCGGCACAATCCTCTTCTCTTCTCTTCTCTTCTCTTCTCTTCTCTTCTCTTCTCTTCTCTTCTCCAAAAGCATTTAATCAAGAGGAGGTGCAGGGAGGTGGGGGGAAAGGATGGGAAAGACAGGAAAAAATGAGGGCAGCACTGAGGACTTACGAAGGACATCTGTCAATCAAATGGGTCTCTTTGAAGCTAATCTGTAGGTTTCTCTCTGCTTTTAAACTTCAAATATCACCTATTCCAGGTCTGTATGTGATGTGTAACAAAAAGGCAGAATGTCATGTACTTTTTCCTATTAAAATGAATAAATTAAATAGTTGCCTTTCAGTGACTGACTCCTGAAAAACCCTGTTTATCAGTGTGAGATCAGAATGTGCAAATCAGCAAAACTACTTTCCAAAGTTTTTCAGATTCCATCAGATTTCAAGCTTTTTGTTCTTTCCCCATGAAAACCTGTGCATAGAAACATATAAACATAGAAACAGAGCGAGCCAGAAGGGGTCTCCCAGGCCATCTAGACTGGCCTAACCCCAGCTCCACTCATGACATGCCTTCCACGTGCACGTCCAGCCTATCCTTAAACACCTTCACTGATGGGGCTTCAACCACCTCCCGGGGAAGCCCATTCCACACCCTTGGGATCCTAACCATCAAGAAGTACTTCCTGACAGCCAACCTGAAGACCAGTTCCTTGAGCCAAATTTGACACATCAGACTGTGTCCTTCCCTCCCTTCCCATGACCCTCTACTATGTGACACCCCTTCACATATCTATATGTCACTATAAGATCCCCTCTGAGTTTCCTCTTCTCCAGGCTGAAAGACCCAGCTCCCTCGATCTCATCTCATATGGCATCCTCCCCATTCCAGCTAACAACCTTGTGACCCTGTGCTGAACCGATTCTAACCTATGTCTCTCTTTAATGTGGAGCCCAGAACTAGACACAGTACTCCAGTACTCTATAGTAGTCTATTAGAGTAGCACCAGCACCTCTCTTGATCTGGAGGACACACCTCTAGCTATGCATCGAAGGGTGGCATCGCCCTCTTGGCCACAGCATCACACTGCTGACTCATGTTTAGCCTGCAGTCAACCAGTACCCCAAGGTCCCTTTCACAAGTGCTGCTCTCCAGCCACTTGTCCCTCATCCTGTACCTATGGCACCTATTCCTGTTTCCCATGTGCATGACATTGCACTTATCCACACTGGATGCCATCCTGTTGCCCCCTGCCCACTTCCACAGTCTGTCCAGATCTGGAATACCTGCTTCCCAGTTGTAGCCACTGCCTCCATTTTGGTATCATCTGCGAATGTGGTCAGCAGACCTGTCACCCCCTCCTCCAGCCAATTGATAAAAAGGTTCATTTTGCAGGCAAAGCTTGCCCATCCCTGAGCTGCGATGCCCATGCACAGAATGAGTACTTTAAGGGAATGAACACTTTACATGCATTTTCGGGGAAATGTTCATATTAGCTTGTTATTTAATGGGGGGCTGGTATGCATTTAGAAGTATACTTTAAAAATGTGCACCCATGCTCATAGCTGTCCTGTTCAAAAAGGTGTGGGAGAGCTTGCAGTGGCATGGACCCAGATGAGAAAACTGGACCACAGCAGGATCTCTTGCCCCCTTTATCAAAGAACACAGTGTCCAACCTGATAACTAGGCTGCCACTTATGCATGAACTAAAAACAGGATAAAGGAGGCCACAGATCTGGAACCATTTCATATTTCGAGGAGACTCCCTTGAAATCAGTGGAACTAAAATGCATTATGAGCAGCCCAGGTCACAGCAATTGCAATGGAGCTAACTCTAAGAAAAACTCTGTATGGATGCAGCCCTTTGGACAGGAATTCGAACTCTCCCACTGCAGCAGGAGGACCTGTTTGCTTGTCCAGTCTGCAGTCCAGGTTAGAAAAGCAAAACTTCGAGTCCCCTGTCCTCCCCCCTCAGGGATCTTTGTATTTATGCCAAGCTGGGGCTGGATGGCCTTTCAGAGGCGGGCTGCCTTCCAGGAGTGAGCTGGCTGAATGTGGATGCCTTTACATCCATCAGTCTAACTCATGTTGTCTGTAACCCTTAAATACCCTGCAAGGAACCGAGTAGTGCTTTGCAGGCCAGAGAGAGGCTGGAAACGTGGGAGATGCTGCATAGAAGCGTCCATTTTGCAAGCCCGTGAGCTGTGGCACTGGAGCCGGATCGCTTCTGCCCGCCCGTGCCGCTTGTCCATCCTTGGCCCTGTGTTGTATGCCCTCGGCCCCACCCCCTGCTAGAATGTGCCCCCGAGATCTTTACCAAACCGGTGTGCAGGTCCCAGGCTAACGGAGATGAAGGTGATGCTTGTCATGAAGGACTCTCTCACATTAACACACTGGCTCTTTCGTTAAGGGCATGTGCCTCGATGGATAGAATGCGAAGTTGCCCAACTGTGAAGCACACCAGGTAATGTGGCACCACCCCGGCCTCACAGGGCTGCGTTAGAATTCAGTGGAATGATGATCTCTCTACCATTCTAAGATCCTCGAGGTGGAAATACAAATAAGTGGAAAGTAATGGATCGAGAGGAGCTGGGTTACTGGTTTCAAAGCAGTTCATTGGTGGTCAAGTTTGCTGCTTCTAATGCCAGCTGTGCATTTTGCTGAGGATCTGCAGGGGTGACAGAGACAAAAACGAGCTTCTAGGGGGTAAAGTGTTCTCTCCATCTTTTATGGACATATGGAGATACTAATAGCTTGCCTTCACCACGGTGCTTCGGTGCCTACAACTTTATCATTAAAGATTTTGGTCACTCAACTGCAGTGGTAATTATCACATAAATTAGCAGAGACAGAGGAGGAGGAGAAGGGGCATAAAATGGGAATATTAGGCGATCGCCTCACCTAATGCTGTGAAGAACAGGATTTAATTGTCCGGTAATATTCTCAAGCCTGACACTAGCAAAGATCCAACACTCCAGTGGGATATTGCTTAGGCTGGAGAGGGGATGCCAGCTAATAAGGTATGATTTACCCCCTGGCATCCCACTTTTATCTGCTGACCTGTCACAATAAAACAATTCTGAAGACATATTTTCAGACACTGGTGATTAGCCCAGCAAGGAAAGGCTGCAGAGCAAAGGGGGTTATTTTCTGCATTCCTTTCTCTCCTCTGCCCTCAGTGCTAACATGCCACCTTGTGAACAGCCAAGTCGGATGAACAGAAAAAGAGCAACTAATTGGGTCAACCACTGCTGTGGCACTAGCAATACAATAATTTGGAGTACTTATTTTAAAAGGAAAAAAGTTAACTCAGTGTCTTAAATATCTTAAAAACTAGAAATTACTCATAATTCCAGGAAGAGTCATAACTGCAATTCTGTGTCATAATTGGATTTCCCAGGGATAACAACATCATCCGTGGCTCATTTGCTCAGGATTCAGCTCCGCCGAGACCACTGGGCTTATTTTCTACCAGGCGCGCTTCGGATTGTGCTCCATGCCTCCCCTTCTTCCATGCCCTCTGCCGTTAGCTCTTGCCGGTGTTTTCCTGCCAACACTACCAGTTCCCCTTTGCTTTAAGGGAAGCCCTTCCACATTTACACTCATACACACCTAGTGATTCACGTGATCAACGACTTACAGTATGACTGGAGAAGACCTTAGTTTCATATTAGCCACTTCCAAACAGGCAGCGAGACTAACTTTAATCTCATTAATTTCACCTCACATAGGGCTAACATTGAATCCTATAGAGAGGAACACACTTAGAAGATGGAGTTCAGGGAGATAAAATGCATGATTTAGAATCCAGTTCTACCTGCCTTTAGAACTAAATTGCAAACTGTGGATTTCATTTCTGTTAGCCCCTTGTTTGAACAGTTCCCTCTCTGTAGCCAGTGTGGACACCCCGGCTGTTCAAGCAGTACGACAACAGAACCAGTTGCCCAGGGAGGTCATGGGCTCCTCCACCCTAGAGGCACTCAGGATGCAGCTGGACAGGGCATGCTTTAACTGGGAATCTTGCACTGAGCAAGGGGTGGAATCTGGAGGCCTTTTTGGCCCCCTCCAGCACCACTCTCCTAGGATTCTATAGTTCAGATTCCCAATGCTGAGCTCAAATACAGTGCTTCATTTCTGCAGCTTGGAATTAAAGCTGCACTCCTGCTTCCTGCACCCGCACAGCTGCCGTGGAACCAATGGTAAAAGGTGCTCCCTCGACTGGGAAAGCAACCTCGGAAAGGGGCTGAAGGGGGCAGTTGGAGAGGTGAGGAGGAGACTGGAATGCACAGGAGATCCTACAGCCTCCAAACAATTGTCCACGAGGCCTCGGGTCCTTCAGGGCCCCACCCCTGAGATCCTATGCTCTTAGAACTGGAACCCTGAAGCCCTTCCCTGCCTCTTGTTCCAGACTTGGAAAGAACCGCACCAGTGGATTGCAGGCCAGTCCTCCATTCGGGCAGTGGATTGCCCCAGCAGGAGGGGCCTTCCCAAGCTCCTCAGCAGGCACGCCACGGAATCTTTTCCCTTAAGCACTGGAGCATCCCTGGACTGGGGCAGGCGGCAGTGGTGGAAAGCTCCAGCATGCACCTCACTTCTGCCACAGGCTGCCGACCAGCTGCAGAGTTCGGGGGCTTATGATCGTCTGCCATTGGAGGGATGGATGGGACGGCACACTTAGGGTGCAATCTCCTTGTCAATTTCCTGCCAGTAAATCCTGATCAAGTCAATTGGATTTACTCCTGAGTAGACACGCATGAGGTTTTCTTGATAATGTATGTCAAACACATGATGCCACATGTTATGAGCTTGCCTTTCACAAAGGAGGGTTGTGACAGTGAGTTGAAGGCACCCACCTAATGGAGCATCTTCATTTCTCCTGTATTTATTTTGTCCCACTTTCCCACTGGTAGGTCGTTTTGTATTGACCAGCTGCCTGATGCAGATAATTTATCTCTCTTCCCCAATTCATTTTGTGTATATGAACATTCACCCTTCAATATTTGAGCCCATTAACATCTGCAGCTTGGGTTCTATAAATCTTTCATTACAGCCTGAAACCAATTTCCAGCCAGGCTGTTTACTGTTTCTGGGTTTCCTCTCTGTCTCTTTCTCTCTCTTTCTCCTTCCTTTAGCTCAGGAACTAACAGCCTTTGACCAGACAAACCAGCAGAGAGATTTGACACTTCATAAAAACAGACCCTGACTTTCAAACTCAGAATATTCCAGTCACAGGAACAAAGTAAAACAAAACACAGCAAAGCAAAAAAACAGGCAGACCCTTTCTCCCTCACACACAGCACTGCAGTATATTCTCACATGGGAGTACACACCCCCTTGCCTATGGGAGATTGCTAGACAGATCATAAATTCCATGCCATATAATTTAATATGACTACAATGCCCCGTTATAAAGAAACACCGAATGAAAATGGAAGCAGTCTAAATTGTTGATGTATCGCATTAAGGAAAGCTGTCGATTAAATCAAAGCTTTGATAGCTTATGCAGAAGGTTAATTTGTGTCCATTTGCCACTGTGTTCATCATGAGGACCAGAACCACCACCACCCCGCCGTGCTCTCTCTCTCTCCCTCCCTCCCTCTCCCTCTTACTGTCCAATTTTGTGAGAAAAAGTACCAGGGATGGATGTAGCCTTTCTTCACAAGAGCAGGCAATGTGCAACACAAGCAAAAGAATACAATAAGGAACCTCAAAAAGGAAACCCTAAAACTGACATTCCTGCTCACCCAAATGAATAATATAGTTTATACATACAATACGTATTGTTTAGTTGATTTCTATGCTGTTCGATTGGCCATAAGGCTCTCAGGGAGGCTGACATATAAAGGCCTTGTTAACATCACCAATGCTAGTCCTGCGTTAATGGTGTTTCCTGCTTAAAACATTTCTTTACCCCTAACAATTGCTTTGACAACTCAGTTATGTTTCTTGCTATAATTTATGAAATGGAAAGAGGCAGCTTATATTGTAAAACAACTCATGAAAATTTACTGTAGCCCAATTTAACTCTTCACATTCTATTAAATTTAAAGCAACTAAAAATAAAAGTATTCTACACTAAATTATTAAAATATCCCAATGAATTTGAGGGATTTTCTCAAGTTATATGCAGAATACTGTGATCCACTACAAAATCAGTGCAAGTGCAAAAATCCCAAACCCTCAGACTGTCCTTAACCCGCTCTTATATCTGAGGACAGGGTGTCAGGATCCAGCTGCTCTGGTGGCCAGAAAGAGTGACCACCACCCTATTCACAGGATCCGTTCCCATCCATCGACGAGCACTGGCTGGGATCCCTGGGAAGAGCTGTATAAGAGCAGTCTTCCCTTCAAAGCTGGCCACAGCAATGCAGGGGTGCCTGCAGGTGGAGCACCTGGGCCTTGCCCGGCCATTCCTGCTCTTGGTTCTTGCCTGGCCGTGTTGCTTTGCTGTGTGTGCCTGCCTCTTGCCTGCCCAGTGTGCTGCCTCACTGTCTGCATCCTGCCATGTCATGTACCTTGTCTTGCCACGTTGCCTCAGCAATGCAGGTTTGCCTGCGGAATGTGGTCCAGCCCCTGCATCTTGCCTGACCCTTCCTGCATTTGGTTCCTGTTGTCTCCTGCCTCTTGCTGTTTATCCTGTTTTGCCATGTACCTACCTCAAGTGCTGCCTGGCACTTGCTGTGCATCCTGCCCAAGGGCATCCTGCACCTCTGTTTGTCCTCCTGGTTCTTGACCAAGTCCTTGTTCATCCCTGATAGAGACACCTTGCTCCTGACCTGTTTGGCTACTACGATCTGGACTTTGCTATTGGAGTTGCCATTCCATCTGGACTCTGTCTTACCTCAATTCTGTGACCCTGGTCCTAGTACCTCTGTCTTGTCTCCAACCACCCATGTCCCAGTCTGGGACCCTGACACAAGGCTTAAAACCCTTCTAGATCTGTGCTCCTAGAGCCCGTCTTGCATGGGGTAGCCAGAAGGCTCAGCTTTGGCTGGGACACTGTGATGGGTAAAGTGGAGAAGGAGGAGGGCTCATCATAAACAAGGAAGTAGTAAGGGAAGAGACAGATGTCGCCCTGGCGAAGAAAAGATACTAGGTGGTTTCTGGAAGGGAGGGGCAGAACCTCGATCCTCCCTGATGATGACTTCGGGCTCCACGATCCAATTACAGAGACTAAAAACAAATTCTTTCCTCCCCTTTTGGCCACACTAGTCAGAAGTGGTTTGACTTGTAGTAGCTGGTGGAGGGAACTGCCAGCTGATTTCTTCTTAAGCTCACAGAAGCAGCCGAACCTGGAAAATATTAATCAGGCTACAAACAGATCGTAGCACTAAGTGCATTTCAAAGGTCAAAGTAAATGCTATATTAATGGAGGTTTGAATCCCAGATGTGGAATTTTTATTATTATTATTATTATTATTATTATTATTATTATTATTATTCAGGGCACAAAGGAAGGGAATTTAACCCTTTCATCTGTGAATACTAATTTGGGAAACTGGGAAACTGGCATGGTGAGAAAGTGGTTCTAATTCATAGTCTCCCACCTCCTGGGCTGCCTTTTTAACCAAAAAAAAGATGGAGAATATCCCAAGGACAGGAGTCAAAGATGCATTCAAATTAATGTCATGTTTGGGACCAAGTGGAATGAAAAATCAAAGTCAGAGAGAGAAACAGCAAGCTCATCATGCATTATCTGTGTAAATATAACAATATCCAACTGTTAGACCACACACGGGGAGCTGAAAACCTGAAAGAAAATGTGATAATAATTGATTTTACATGCCTGATTTTGACTTGCTCATACTCCATCGTTTCCCCAATGTTAATTTTTATTCCTGCCCTCACACCTTCCCATTTTAATTGCTGGCAATAAGTCTTAAGCATCAATACTTGCTTTCAGATACCTGCTTGCTACCTCTTGATATTTAATCTCTTTGAAGTGCTTGTCAATAAATGTGGCAGCTTTATCCAATGCTTCTATTTGCTTTTTGGAAATAAGAGGAAGGAAATGAAGAGTTTAGATTTCAAGAGAACCCGTGTAGGAAGGACAAGCACAATTCCCACACGATCCCTTCCCATCCTTGGGTCCTACATGTGAAATACAAATGCCATCGCCCCCAGCCTTTGGCAATGTTGGCTCAAGGCGAAGGGAGTTGCCCTCCAACATATCTGAAAGTTCCCAGACTGAGGAAAACTGTTACAGAGTCTTCTGTTTTAAAACCTTCCTCCTACACATCACAATGACAAATTTTTATGATCGGTATGTTCAGTTTTTAGGGAGAAAGATCCCTTCAATATCAGCTGCAGAACTATGCAGAAAGATGGTTTGCTTTTCTGCAAATAGTTCTTGGCACACCTTTGTTCACCCGAGATAATTGCCGTGGCTGCACTAATAAAAAATGTAACAAACAGTGTTCTGTACTAAGAAAATCAAAGATCTGTGACCTGGCAAAACAGGCATATCAGCGCTTGAATAAATAAATGCATGCTTATTTTAATCAAAAACATGATACCCCCTTTCTAAAATTGGCTTACAATTATAGTAATTAAAAAGCACACACAGAACAGACATATAGTGAGCAGAACTTCAAGACTGAATTGGCCACTCCAATGTTGGATGCAAGAAGTACCAGGGTTCGGAGATGATGGATTGGTGGACTGGGAATTGAAGGCAACACCTCTGTTAATGGAAATACATCTTTCTCCCATCCCCTCCCATTAATTGAATAATGATACCACCAACTCCAGTTAAAGGTTTCTGAAATCTGGCTGTTTCAAGAGGTTCCAGGCACCTGAGGCATTGCTGCTCTACCATTCAACAAACCAGGGAAAGAAAGGGAGCCCTCTGGAGAGAACTTGCTGATCAGTACCATGACCACCAGATAGTGAGAGGTGATGCAGCAGCATGACAGTGGTGGCTTCATCTTCATGATCATATTATTATTATTATTATTATTATTATTATTATTATTATTATTATTATTATTCCACTTCTCTCCCTCTGCAAGAAACCCAAGGCCAGCTTACCAAGTTCTCCTCCACTCCACCATAGCCTCACAACAGCCTTCTATCCTGTAAAGTAGTTTAGTCTGACAGACAGTAATTGGCTCAGTCACCCAGCTGGCTTCATGGCCAAATGGGGACTAGAACTCAGATCTTCAGAATCCTAATCAACACTCCAACCACACTGGATTACGACCTGGAACCTGCTTCCACCTCCTCCTCTTCCTCCTCTTATCCATAACAGTTGCAAGGGATGGGCTTTGAAATTCAGAGATATAAACCCATTTCTGGGCTCTAAATACTTTGGACAGGACAAAAAATACATTGTTTTGAGAGATACGCTAGCTTCTGTGGGACATGCATTGGAGAGAAATGTAGCTGGAACTTTCCAATCTGCTGCAGGAATATCAGCATTCAAGAAGTGCTTGACCTCGAGCACAGAGCACCTTGGCACACAGAGATGCAATTGGCTATTTGGGCCAACTGATTCCTCTCCTTGAAGAAGAGTTCGCTCCATATCAAGATAAAGGCTGTGGCTTGAAAGGATGAGAAGCAAGAAACAAACCTCCTTTGGTATTGATCAGTAACTCTCTTCAACCTTAGATAGGGTACTAAGTAAGCACAACTTCATTTTATGACTCGCCAAAGTTCTGCACTTGCAGCACAAGGTTCCAGGGTGGGAAGGGAGTTTTCCTCAAAAGATGACATTAAATGCCGCACCTAATTTTGCTGAAATTAGAAAGTACAAATCCCCCTCCCTCCCTCCCTCCCTCCCTCCCACACAAACCCCCAGCCATAAGCCATTCTTCACCTGCACTGTGGGCATGTCATTAATGAAGCCGGCTGGAGACAGGGGTCAGACTAGATGGCCCAGAAGACCCTTCTGACTCACTCAGTTTCTATGTTTCTATTTTTTCCCCTCCTTCACAGTTGTGGTGCTACTGTGTTAGGAATGTGGATGAGGATGAGGTTGATGATTTTCCCCCAACAGCATCAATCCCACCTGACTAAGCAAAGAAAATAAGATGATTACAAATTATGTTTACTCTCGTTGCTAACGTATGAGAAGCACCACCATCCCAGCTGATCATCACTGTATAAGGTAATCAGAGGCAAAGGAGGTGGAAAGCCCCACCAAAAACCAAGTGGGTGTCTTACCTTAAGGTGCTGAGATGCTTCGCCCAAAGAAATATTTAAATTAGTGCTGGTATGAGGGTAACCTGAGGGGCTGTTTCCCTGCAATTGTGATGGGGATGTGAAAAGAGGCAGGCAGGGGGAGCCACCACCCACTGGAGTGGGGGGAAACGTGTTTCAAAGAATTTTAGGAGGCATGCTGTTAGTTTTCCTTTTATCTTGCTGCTGCTGCAGTTGATGGAATCAGCAGTGTGTGGATGTGTCCCTCCCCTTCTGAATTCCACTAGATCATGGCACAGGGCAGCTAGGAAGGCATTGTTGAGAGGTAAAGGATGGTGGCACACACACATGGTGCCCCTTGGGTGTGGCTAAATGATAGTGGATAGGGGTTCTTCCTTCTCAGTTCCACCCTGTATGCTCAATGGTTAAATGGTTTGTGGTGATGACGAGGCTGGTGGGGGTGGAGGAGGAGGTGCCATCTGCAGAGGGGGCACCGCCCAAGATTCCTCCTGCAAGAGCTGAACTAAGAAGGCTGGAGGTTGTCTTAGAAGATCAAACCTGCTGAAACTTGGGCTCTATTTGAGTCGGTCCTCAGAACCCCCCCGAGGTGCCCTGAGCAAGAGATGTGAAATATCAACACCTGGATTTGGTATTTCAGAAGTGGAACCCTGGATTCCTGTCCTTACCCAGCCACCAGTCCTTTCTACTGTTTGCTGCACTTCAGATGTTAAAAGTGCATTTGGACACTAGAGCTTGGAATCCTACTCCACCTAGCATCCCTACTAATGCTATACATCCATTTTATGTTGTTGTTGTTACTTTATTTTTTTCTATGCTGCCTAATAGCCAAAGGTCTCTGGGTGGTTTATGACTCCTCATGAAAGATACCTGATCCTTCCTACAGGAAGTTCAGGTTGGCTGACTTAGGGTCACCAGATTTTTACTCTGCCAACTGTTTGACAACAGACTGCTCACCCTGTGAATGGTGACAGTATCCACTTCCCATCCTTACACATGAATCAAACAACCAAAATATGGGTATTAAAAGGCAAAATATAATTTCTCCAATTCCTAATCATTTTAATTTTATTTTATCGGATTTTCCTTGTTATAGCAAGTCTCCTGCAAAGTCAGTCCTTCTGTACTTGCTCATATTAATTGCACTTAACTTTCCACTCACTGCTTCTGGGAAACCTCAGTGACAATCATGCCTCAGATATATAAACAACAACAACAACAACAATAACAACATCAACAACAATTCATATTCAGGGGATGGGGTATGAGGTGAGACTGAGGGAACGGGGTCTCTTCAGCCTGGAGAAGAGGAGACTCAGAGGGGATAAGTTGGCAACATACAGGTATGTGAGGGGGTGTCACACGGAGGTGGGTAGAGACCTGTTCTCCCCTGCAGAGGAAGGCAGAACGCGCTCCAACGGAGCAAAGCTCAGGGAACCAAGGTTCAATTTGGATGCCAGGAAGTACTTCCTGATGGTTATGACCCCGAGGGTATGGAATGGGCTTCCACAGGAGGAGGTTGAGGCCCCATCAGTGAGGGTGTTCAAGGATAGGCTGCACATGCACATGGTAGGCATGTCATGAGCAGAGCCAGCGGGAGCTGGGGGTCAGACTAGATGGCCCAGGAGACCTCTTCTGACTCGCTCTGTTTCTATGTTTCTATATTCACATGACAATCTCTGTGCAATATGATTCATGCATATACACTTCAACATTAAATCTGCTTTCTTAAAAAGGAAACTATTATGCATATGTCTTCCCCAAACATAGCTAGTGTTCTGTGCATAGTCTTTTATTCCTCACTTCCCAAAGTAGTGAGAAATGCTAGGAGCATTTGCACTTCTTGGATGGGAGAGATGATCTACGGAGATCAAAGGCAACCTAGAGACCCAACAAACTGAGCATAAGTGAAGGCAAATAGGAAGCAGCAGAACCTCTGGCCTTCAATCCATTCCTAGAGCAACACTGCGGATCCCTGCAGCAGCCACAGCGACTTCAAACCTCGCTGACTTGCTGCCCCCCTCACTGTCACTCGGTCCTAATGGCAAATGGTTTCTGAGTGTTTCCTGCCCCTCCCTGGGCACCAATGAGTGATGGGCAACTGACCGCAGAGATAATCCCAGCTGTGGAGGACCACTTCGCTCCACTTGTGAAGCCCCAGGTAACACCGACCAGCTTGGTCAGGAACAAATGTCCAGGGAAGTCCATTCATGCTGATCACGAGGCCAAGACAGAGAGTGTTTTTATATCACAGGTAAATACCTAAACTCCCTGTGTTGTACATTACAACAGTCTGGTCCTCAGTTACCATTCATGTTTTGATTGGTATTGCTGTTGCTTGTTTCAAAAAGTTACTTTTTGTAGAGAAGGGCATTTTGCTGTACTCTCCTGTTCCTTAAGGTTCATTATCATCTGCAGATCTCTGGTATTTGTCCTTCTGCATTTATTCTGCTGAGCTAAGGTTTTCTGAATGAAGAGTTTAAATAGGAACTCCCACAGGACACCTTGGCTAAGTCTGAGCTGTTGATATTTTTCAAGCTTTTTTTTTTTTTTTAGCAGTGCATAGCATCATATAAGAATCACCCAAACTTGGAGATTTCGGCTGTTCTCTAATTTGCCACTCTCAATATTGTTTCTGCTATATTTCTGTGGTCTCTGAGTGGATGCTGCAGCACCATGGAATACACTGGGGCTTCCTTTCCATCTGCCACTGCTCTGTTGTACTCCGAACTCCAAAAAGAGTAGGGCATCAAGGAGATGTCTGAAGCAAAGGCTTAAGTCCTAGGTTCTCCTATCTCTTCAGTGTGATCCCAGAACTGGAAAGGCAAGGCAGAACGGAGCAAGCCACAGAACTGGTGGCAGAATTTATTTCCCTCCTTCAGTAATCCATTGGAAGGAAGCATTCTAACTGAAAATGGAAGTCTGAAAAGGCAAAACAACTAAGGGGGAAATTGCCACCCCGGTCCACCTCACCCCATGAGCCCAGCAAAGCCTTGGTATGGGGGTTTCTCTACCAGGGATTCTTCCCTTCCTGCTGTTACAAAGATGTATACATTAGATTATAAAGGCACGGTCCTATTCCCACCACCCTGCCCAACACTGTCTGGGAGGCCACAGGATTTTTCCAAGTCCCAGCTCTGAGATCATATAATTTCAGAGATGGGGCTCTAAAGGCTGGGCCCCTGCCCTACCCCCATAGCTGCTATGGAAAGGACTGTACCAGTTGTCCCTCAGATTGCAACTGAGCCTTCCCGGGGAAAGGGGGGGGGCATGCTGAGGAGTGGGGAGAAGAAGCAGATGGAGCCAAAGGCTTGCACCAATTCCAACTGGTGCCCCAGCCCCCCCCAGCCCCGATTCTTCATCTAGTTTATTTTATTTAAGCAGCATTTTAATTGTTAATATTATTGGATTTTATCTGGCCAGGGCAGCTTATTTTATATTGGTATTTTTGCATTTTTAACTTAATGTTTGTATTTTTTAATTTAATTTTATAATAATTATTATTTTTTAACTTAACGTTGTAAGCCGCCCCGAGGCTTCGGCGAATGGGGCAGCATAGAAATGTTTTAATAAATAAATAATAAGTAGTTGGCCAAACCTGGATATCTCCATACAACGCACGGTGTGAGACCAAGCAGTGGCTGTGGTGGCTGCCAGGGCACCTTGCTCATGCGCAGGGTGTGCACAAGCATCTAAGCTCAGCAGTCCAGCGTGCAGGCCACTGCTTTGAAGCCCAGCTGGGCAAGCCTTTTCATGAAAATAAAAAAATAGAAACCCCTACACTCCCGTTCATGCCTCCGATAGTCATGCCGCTGGGGACTTGCATACTTCAGTATGCGTAGGTTTGGCGTCACATCCTGGAGAAGCTTCAGTTTAGAAGCTGAGTTCTGTGCCTGCTCTTCTGAGACTTGGAGCACAGCTTTCCTGGAGAGCCCTTTACGCCATGTTCTGCTTTCATACAAGCTGCCTCCCCTGCTCCCCCCAAAAACCCCCTAGAAGCTGAGGGGAGAGAAGGTGAATCAGTGACCCCACCCAATTTGATGACCCCCCCGCCCATAAATTAGTACACCTTTCCTACTGAAACTGCGTTTTCATAGTTTGAGCCAGCACTGTGCGGTTCTTCATTCTGACGAAACAAAATGAAGGAGGGGGAAATGAAAAATAGGGGAGAGACATGCACCCCCAAATATCAAATGTGTTTGCACACATGCACATGTGCGCACACACACAAACACCCATGCATACACAAACACCCACACCATATGGCAGTCCCTTTGTGAGTCGGCAGGCCTGATCCCCAAAAAGGATCAACCGTTCCAGCAATCCTCATCAATTGTACTTATTTCAAAAGTCAGCAGCTGCACAGGGAAACCCTCCTGCCACGGCTCTCCAGGGCTGAGGATACTGTGGTGCCCCTGGGCACTTGCAAAGATGCGCAGGGCGGGGGCCAGCACTGCTTTTCCAGCACGAACCTGCCCAGGTGTCTTTTTGTCTTGCATTTGTGCTTTGTGGTCTCTGAAATGCCCTCAGCTTTGGCCACTGCAGTCACGGCATGATGCTAACAATCAGCTCCTGCTCCTACAATGACCATTCTATTTGCACCGAGAGGGAGCAACAATAATTATTATTTTCCATCATCATCACCATTATTAATTTCCAATTATTGTCAGTGGAGACACAGTGTTTTCATTTTCTAAGCCTCATCTAAACCATTCAGAGAACTTTCTCGCTGAATGAACAATATGTAAAAGCTTCAAATAAACAAACAAACTTGGGTCCCGTAGAGTGTTGAAGCAGATTGAGACGAAATCATTCTGGGCAGAATGGGCCCATTTCCTGAAGCACAGGATTTCATTTGGCCCTTAATGTTCAGACCTGGAGCACAACGGTGCGATCCCGTGTCTTCTCTTATCCCCCTCAGTCTTGACCTGTTGTAGCCTTTTACCGTCCACCTAGATATGGAATGCTACACAAAGACTGGAAATGAAGTAAGTGCACAGGGTGGTTCTCTCTTTGGTTAATAACCAGCAGCCACTGCTTCCATTTCATCAGGCTCACCTTCACAGGGGCAGGGCTGAAAAAGTATAAAGAATCAAGAACTCAGATCATTCCACAAATGGAAATGCTGTGTAAGTGAGAAGAGGCATGTGGTGTTGATGCACATGAGGGTCCTTCTGTACATATAATTTGAATACGCCTGAGAAAATTAGAAAGATCAAAGAGGGAGACTTGGGGAGGGATTCCAGAGGATTAGCAGCAAAGATGGAGAGAAAAATCTCTTACATAAATAATTAAAAATGGGAAGGAATGTAATTAGCAGGTGACATAACCAGGGAAGGAAAATGGCAGTAAGCTGCACTTTGACCCACTATTATATGGAAATTAAGAAGAATTAGCCTTCATAGACAGCTTTTTATTTCCAGTACCCTGGTTTATGCTAGGAGAATTAGTTGCCTCCCATCGTCATAATTATAGATCTTACGGTGATGGAACCTGAGCTCATAACCTAGTGCACACTGAGCTATTCTACTATTAAAGCCTAGCACCCAAAGTGCCAAGATTTCACTTGTGACAGAAAGAGCGGGGGAGGAATGTCCCCTCAGCCCTTACATAGAAGGGATGTGGGCTTCCATCAATGCATAGTTCCACTGAGCTCTGGCAGCAACGGGCTTGCTTTAACTGGGGCAGCAGGGAGCAGGAAAGGGACCATCCTTGTTGGCTTCCTGTGAAAACAGCACGGAGGAGCCATGAAGGACATGCTGCTTTTTGAAGCCATTGAACTCTGTCTTTAATGCCAAAACCACCCTGCCATCACACCCCCAATCTGCATATACTGCCCCGCCATCCCACTGTACTTCTGCAACCTTCCCTACACAAGTCACTACGGGAACTGGCATTGCATTAGCTCCCATTCAAAGAGGTAAGCACCTCCTTGACCTGGCTTGCACAGCAACCCAAGGAGAGGCCAGACTCTCTGTTCACTTCCCGCTGCTGTTCAACTGCGGTTCTTCTCTTTGCATCCACACCTTCATCTGGGCCCTGGAAGCTCTCTGATTTCCCTTATGCAATGGAGTTGCCTGCAGGTCTGTCTGCCTAGAGTTTGGCCTGAATAGAGAACTCTCCCTGTAGCTGTTCTCCCCAAAGGAACCAACCAGGGATCACCACCCCAGAGAGACCAATTGCGAAGAGAGAGCAGGTACACCAGGCGCCAGCAGGCCGTTGCAGGTAAGCCGTACTCTGTTCTTCTTGGTCATAGAGGTCAAGGCGTTAAAGAGCTTCAAATCATTTTTAATATGGCTATTGAGCATGATAATGAGGCCGGTAAGCTACTCACAAAGTCATTTGCAATAGGTTAACAGCAATCAAAATTACTGGAAAGCTTTTCATAGAGTATAAGAAAAACTTTATTAGACATAATCAGTAATTTATGGGTAGAAAGAAGTGAATGGTGTGCCTGCTGTATTAAAAATTGCATAGTGTGTTAAGCATTGGAAACTACCAATGCAGAAATTATGTTCATACTGTGGGTAGGGGAGTTGCATTGCAAAATCTATTTCTCTGCCATCTTGCCCGGTGGCTAGCAGGAGAGAACACACCAAGGCCTCACTTAAGAACTCCCTGCCTTGATATGATTCTTCCATGCAAATTAAGATATGCCTGGCAATTCTCTTCGAATCGCTGAAACCCACTCCCTCAAACTTCTCGTTGGGGCCCCTTGGTTCTTCAAAGCAGAGTGGACTATGGCACAGAGAGCGGCAGTAAGCAGGCAGATTCGGTGCCGTGAACAGGCAGTGCCCTGGTTTGCACAACCAGGCGTTGTCTCCACTAGAGCAAAGCCACCGTGGGCCACTGCAAACAAGCAAGTGACCAAGACGTTGATGGCAGTGGCGGTTGTGTATGAATCATACTGACAGGTAATGTCTCCGCGTAGCAGGTATATAATAGATTTGCTATGGATGCTTGTTTAATATGCTTAGTGTACTCTTGCCAAAAACATGAAGCCGGTCTCTGTGTACTTAGTGTACTCTTGGCAAAAACATGAAGCTTTTGGCTCTGGCCTCTTGGCAGAGCAGCAGAGGCTCAGGCTGGGGGAGAGGGCTGAGTGGCCAGGGGACTGGCGAAGGCAAGGCAGGAGCTGGGCAGGGGAGCAGAGGGCCAGGAGCAGCGCAGAGGAAGGGGGCGGGGCCAGAGAGGTGGGAGGAGCCAGGAGGGAGCAGGGGGCGGGGCCACCGGCCGGAGGGACTGATAAGGCATCGTCCCTTGTCTGCGTCCCTTGGCTGTGGCCCGGGCTGCCCGGAGACTCCCTTCCCTGGGACACAGAGGTTCGATTGTTTGTTTGTTTGTTTGTGCTGTGCTTTGCTTTGCTTTTCTTCCAATTTAAATTTAAGTTTATTTTATCCTTGTGTGTGTCTGTGTGCGAGTGGGTTTTTGTCTGGGAGAACTGGGCGAGTGGGAGGAACTGCAGGACAAACAAGGCGGGGGACCAAGGTAAGGTCTCGGAAGGGATACCGATGGCAGACCAGGAGATGGCCTTGGCGGGAGTCCCGGGTGTTGTCGTCCGCTGCGAGAGCTGCAACATGTTCACCCTTCTCCCCCAGGAGAGGCAGGGCTACACTTGCCCTTGGTGCAAGCTGGTGACCCTGCTAGAGGAGGAGGTGAGGGGCCTGAGGGCCAAGAGAGATCTCCAGGCCCCCCTGGAGCAGCCCCCCTCTGGAGAGGCCACGGGAGGAGCAGCTGTGGAGACATGGAGGTATGTCACCCCCAGGAGGGGGAAGCCAGCACGACCTCCTCCTCCTCCTGGCACCAATCTGGAGCTGGGAAACAGGTTCTTTCCGCTTGGGGAGGCTGGGGCTGATGAGGCCTTGGGGGACCAGCAGGACCCCCTGCCTGGGATGTCAGGCAGCAAGGGTGCCGCTGCAGGAGAGGCGAGGGCCAGGGCACGGCCACCCCCCAGCACCGGGAAGGTACGGCGGCGGGTGATTGTTGTCGGGGACTCCCTGCTGAGGGGCACTGAGGCGGCAGTGTGCCACCCCAACCTGGAGACAAGGGAGGTTTGCTGCCTGCCGGGCGCACGCATCCGGCATGTGAAGGACAGAGTGGAGTGTCCTGTTCCCTCCGGGGGTCACCAGCTGCTCCTGGTGATCCATGTGGGCACAAACGATGTGGCCAGGCAGGGTGTGGTTGGGACCACCAGGGAAATTGAGGCCTTGGGGAAGACACTCAGGGAACTGAAGGCCCAAATGGCCTTCCCGTCAATCTTACGTGTCCGGGGATTTGGGCCAGGAAGGGACAGGAGGGCCTCCGAGGTGAACGACTGGCTTAGGGTGTGGTGCCAGAAGGAATGCTTCGGGTTTCTCGACCACGGCACTCGTTTTCTTGCCAATGGACTTCTGGCAAGGGACGGGTTACACCTCACGAGGATGGGGAAAAGGGCCTTTGGAGATGATCTAGCGAGCTTCGTCTGGAAGAGTTTAAATTGAGCCGGGGGGGGGGGGGGGTTCAGGCCCCCCAGTAATGTGTCTGCACTGGACAAGTGTGCAGGGAGAATCAGGGCTCTGGGAGCAGGGTTTTAGAGATAGTGCAGGGACTGACAGGACTCCTACAGAGAGGGGCCAGGGATCAGGGAGGATGGGAGGAAGGAGCAGGCTGGGAACTCCAAGGAAAGGAAGCGGAGGGAAGGGGTTGAGGTGCACGTACACCAATGCTAGGAGCATGGGTAACAAGCCGGAAATGCTTGAAGAACTCCTGGGAATAGGAGGGTATGATCTGGAGGGAATCACAGAAACTTGGTGGGATGAAAGGCAAGTCTGGAATGTGAACATAGAAGGGTATCACCTGTTTAGAAAGGACAGGAAGGGAAAGAGAAGTGGGGTCGTGGCTTGATACGTCAGGGAAGGGATAGGATGCAGTGAGATAGAATGCAGCACAGATGGGGATTTGGTAGAGGCAGTCTGGGTGAAACTTTGGGGTTTTGACAGGGAAAGAGACCTGACAGTGGGGGTATGTTATCGCCCTCCAGGTCAACTTGAGACCCTGGATGACGTCCTGACAGGCCAGATTCTAAGGATCCAAAAGGATCTGGACAGACAATGGAAGTGGGCAGGAGACAACAGGATGGCGTTCAATGTGGATAAGTGCAAG